>NW_025214315.1:21507-28250 GCF_004010195.1 Chiloscyllium plagiosum | reverse complement strand
CAGGATCATAAGACAGACTTTACAGCACTCTCTCTGGTGTGTGCATGTCTCTCGCTCTCTCAGTCTCTCTCTCTCTCTGTCTCTCTGGTGGGGGGTCTCTCTGAGAGATGCAGAGTGTTAGGGAAGGAGTCTGGAGCCCAGGACCCAGGCTGCTGAAGGTCTGGCCTCCAATAGTGGAACAAGGAGCCAGAATTAAAGGAGCACACAGATTGGGGTAAGCTGTGGGGCTGGTGCAGGTGACAGAGGGAGGGAGAGCAGAGGCAGTGGAGGGGGTCGGAAAGCCAGGGGAAGGAGTATTGGACTGGGAGCCTGTGTAGGTCAATCAGCATTGCTGGGGTGGCCTGGCGGTTCACAGGACTTGAGGTGCATTCAAACCTGGGCAGCTTTGCGCATATCCCCACATTTATGAAGTGTACAAATGCTGGTGGTTAAGGGCTGTGCTGCTGCAGTGGCAGTGGTCCAGTCTCTGAGATAGGGGACCTGGGTTTGGGTCATTCCTGACCCAGAGGTGGGTAATACACCTGCTGCTTAAAGCTTATCCCTGATGTTGGCAGTTGGTTAGCAGTGTGTGGGAATAGTCAGGTCTGAAGACAGAACAAATCCCAATTTCAAATTCGTAATACCTCAAGGTAGAGAAGCTGTCAGTATTGTGGGGGAAGAGCGCAGGGGTGGAATTAATTGGATAAGCTTTCACAGAGACAGCACGGGCCGAATGGCCTCCCTTTGTGTTGTCACATCTTTCTGTTGAATGTATAGAAGATGTAGGTTTCTGGTCCCTGACACATCTCTCCCTGTGTCTGTGTCTCTCTGTCTCCCTCTGTCTATCTCTCCCTGTGTCTCTCTGTCTCTGTCTCCCTCTGTCTATCTCTCCCTGTGTCTCTGTCTCTGTCTCCCTCTGTCTATCTCTCCCTGTGTCTCTGTCTCTGTCTCCCTCTGTCTATCTCTCCCTGTGTCTCTCTGTCTCTGTCTCCCTCTGTCTATCTCTCCCTGTGTCTCTCTGTCTCTGTCTCCCTCTGTCTATCTCTCCCTGTGTCTCTGCCTCTGTCTCCCTCTGTCTATCTCTCCCTGTGTAAATGTAAATCTACTTTCAAACAGCTCTGTTCCTTGTGCGTGACATGAGTATTCACAAGTTTTGTTTGGTAATTATTCCATTATGTATTTACCACGAGCTGTGAAGATTCACTCTCCCTGCTATCACCTCATTTCAAACACAATTTCTCGCTGTGATCTCCTTCACTGTCCTTGTGTGATGCTCAGTTCTGTGTAAATCCTGGAGAAGCTGTGACTATTACAGCTTGGCAGGTTGTGAGATTCGACATCGTTGTTCAGGATTATGAAGGGATTTTGATAAAGCAGAGAAACCCTGTACCAAGGAGGATCAGTCACTAGGTGCCACACAGTCAAGGCAGGCAGCAAATGGAGCATCTGCAGCTCCTTCTCATTCCCACAGCACGCTCTGCTGGGCTGGAGCATCTGCTGCTGGAGAGAGCGCGATCGAGAGGGACTCATGGGGTTTGCTGCAAGAAGCTCGAGAAGAGCAGAAAGGAGAAGCATTTACAGATTACAGAGAGAGAGCAGAGTCTGGGTCTGTTGGAGAATTCCATCAAAGAGCTGGCACAGGTTTGATGGGTAGAATGGCCTCCTCGCCTGTCAAAGCTTGCCATGTACCTTGTGGAGTTTCACAAGTGTGAGGTGATGCATTGTGGGAGGTCAAATGCAACAGGAAAGTTACAGTAAATGGCAGGACCCTGGGGCACACTAACGTACAGAGGGAGCTGGTCTGTAGCTCCCTGAAGGTGGCAATACGGGGTACAGCATTCTCAGCTTCAGCCGTCACGGCATTGAGCCGAACGCTGGCTAGTTATGCTGCCTGACCTGCTGCGCTTTTCCAGCAACACATTTTTCAGCTCTGGTCTCCAGCATCTGCAGTCCTCACTTTCTCCTAGTTATGTTGCAACCAGATCTAACTTTGGTCAGGCTATATTTGGAATATTGTGTGCAACTCTGGTTCCTGTGCTACAGGAAGGTTGTGGAGGCTCTGGAGGTGGTGCAGAGGAGGTTTACCAGGATGTTGGCTGGAATGGAGGGTATAAGCTATAAGGAAAAGTTGGGCAAACTTGGATTGTTTTCACAAGAGCATCGGAGGCTGAGGAGCTGATAGAAGTGTTAAAAATTAAAAGGAGTACAGATAGGGTGGATTGTCAGAATCTCTTTCTCAAGATGGAAATGTCAAATATTAGAGGGGGGGGGATAGGTTTAAGGTGAGAGGGGGAAAGCTTGAAGGAGATATGCAAGGCATAGTTTTTTTACCCAGAGGGTAGTAGGTGCCTGGAACACGCTGCCAAGGGAGGTGGTAGAGGCAGAAACGATAGTAATGCTTAAGAGGCATTCAGGCAGACACATGAACAGGCAGAGAATACAGGGATACCGACCATGAACAGGCAGAGAATACAGGGATACAGACCACGTACAGGCAGAGAATAGAGGGATACCGACCACGTACAGGCAGAGAATAGAGGGATACCGACCATGAACAGGCAGAGAATAGAGGGATACCGACCACGTACAGGCAGAGAATAGAGGGATACCGACCATGAACAGGCAGAGAATACAGGGATACAGACCACATACAGGCAGAGAATACAGGGATACAGACCACGTACAGGTAGAGAATACAGGGATACAGACCACGTACAGGCAGAGAATACAGGGATACAGACCACGTACAGGCAGAGAATACAGGGATACAGACCACATACAGGCAGAGAATACAGGGATACAGACCACATACAGGCAGAGAATACAGGGATACAGACCACGGACAGGCAGACGGGATTGGTTTAGACCAGCATCATGGTTGGTGTGGACATGGTGGCTGAACTGTTCTATGTTCCGTTAATATAACCATCGCACTGGGATGGTCCGAAAGGGACTGGGGCTTACACACAATATCAACAGCATGCTGAGGAACGGCAGGCACTGCAGGGTGGTCTCACCTTGGCTCAAGCCCAGGAGAACGCAGCAAAGCTCACCACGTTTCATAGTGCCTTACACATCCGAAAGCCTTTTACAGAAACACAAGGTACAGCATCCAATTTACACACAGCAAGCACCGTGAACCCAGATATTATCCAGATACCCTCTACCAGGACAGGGACAGCACGGGGTTAGATACAGAGTAAAGCTCCCTCTACACTGTCCCCCATCAAACACTCCCAGGACAGGGACAGCATGGGGTTAGATACAGAGTAAAGGCTCCCTCTACACTGTCCCCATCAAATACTTGCAGTATTTATTGCCCATCCCTGGTTGCCCCCTGAGAAGGTGGGGGTGAGCTGCCTTCTTGACCCGCTGCAGTCCATGTGCTGTGGGTAGTCCCACGATGTCCTTACGGAGGGAATCCCCGGATTCTGACCCAGGGACACTGAAGGAACGGCGATATATTTCCAGGTCAGGATGGTGAGGGGCTCGGAGGGGACCTGGCTAACTCTTCTGTATTTGATGTCATGATTTGGAGATGCTGGTGTTGGACTGGGGTGGACAAAGTTAAAAATCACACCACACCAGGTTATAGTCCAACAGGTTTATTTGTCCACAACCACCTGATGAAGGAGCAGCGCTCTGAAAGCTAGTGCTTCCAAATAAAGCTGTTGGACTCTAACCTGGTGTTTGATGTGTTGTATTTGGTTCAGTGTCCAATCACTTTGAGCTGCAATTAAACTGCTTGGAATGGAAAAGAGGAATAAATACATCTGCAGTAAGGTAGGGGTGAAACCAGCAGGTAATCTGGAACAAGAGGGTGGGGGACAAGTCATTGCGTGCAGAAAGGGTATATAATAGGTGTGTGACCAGACCAGAGGGTCAAAGGGCTGGTGTCTAATGGGTGGATGTGTCATGGCTTTGTCTGTAAGTGGGTCGTGTGTAAACATGTCAATAAGTCACTAAAGGCTAATGCACAGGTGCAGTGTGCTATTAGGAAGACTAATGGAATGTTAATCTTTATCACAAGGGGAGTTGAGTACAGGAGTAGTGAAATCTTGCTTCATTTATATAGAGGCTGCACCTAGAGTAGTAAATATTTAAAGGGAGAGACAGGGAAGGTGGGGAATTCAGAACCAGGGGATCAATATAAAAATAAGGGGGAAGACTCTTGGGTTTGCGAGAAGGAGATTTTATTTACACAGAGGGTTGTGAATCTTTTGGAAATCTGTACCACAGAGCGCTGTGCAAACTCAGTCTTTGAACATGTGTACAGAAGAGGCTGATAGATTTCGGATTTGCCGTGGTGTACAGAGCTATGAAGATGGGGACGGGTAAAAGGCATTGAAGTGGTCAATCAGCCATGATATTATTGAATGGCAGACAAGCTTGATGGGCTGAATGGCCTACGATTCCTGTGCAGGTGTAAAATAGATGTTAGTGTTCCAGTTCGACACATAATCGGTGGTGTGTGCAAACAGGTGAGTGTGCAATGGGTCAGGATGTGAACAGGTGAGTGTGTAATTGATGAGGGTGTGAATAGGCGAGTGTGTAAATGGGCTGGTGATTGACTCCAATAATCTAACCTTACGTCCCCATTGCCCATCAGGTGGTTACTGACTCACGGCACGTGTATGATGGTTACAGAGTGATTACACCGGGTTAGGGAGAGCTGGTTAGGGAGAGCTGGTTAGGGAGAGCTGGTTAGGGAGAGCTCCAGATGGAGATGTATTCACCACCTGAACAACTCACCAACATTTCGCAGTCATTTCATGGAATTTCCCAGTTTTGTCACAGAATTTATGGGGATTCCAAGTGAAATGGGCAGAACGTGCAGTGAGCAGGAAATAATCGCCAGCAAACAGGACCATTAACAAACAGACATCTGGCTGGGATATGGAAAGTGCAACAATCCCAGCAAAGGTTTCAGCTTCCAGCTGCTCCGACCTGACTCTGGCAGAGAATCGACCCTCAGCTCAGCTCAGCTCAGCTCACTCAAAACAACCCCATCTCCCGGTCAGGTCAGATACTGAGAACCAGAGATTTCACACATACACAGTCGCAGAACACCAGGGAAATTGGGAAAGACTGACACACTCTCCCCTTGTGTAAATACTGACACACTCACCCCTGTGTAAATGCTGACACACTCCCCCCCGTATAAATACAGACACACTCCCCCCGTGTGTAAATACTGACACACTCCCCCCGATGTGTAAATACTGACACACTCTCTCCCCCCGTGAGTAAATACTGACACATTCCCCGGTGTGTAAATACTGACGCACTCCCCCGTGTGTAAATACTGATACACTCCCCCCGTGTGTAAATACTGACACACTTCCCCCTCGTGCAAATACTGTCACACTCGCCTTGTGTGTAAATACTGACACACTAACCACCGTATGTAAATACTGACGCACTCCTCCATGTGTAAATACTGACACACGCCCCCGTGTGTAAATACAGACACACTCCCCCCTGTGTAAATACTGACACACTCCCCACCGTGTGTAAATACAGACACTCTCCCCGTGTGAAAATACAGACCCACTCCCCACCGTGTGTAAATAATGACACACTCCTCCATGTGTGTAAATACTGACACACTCCCCCGTGTGTAAATACAGACACACTCGCCCCGTGTTTAAATACTGACACACTCCCCCATGTGTAAATACTGACACACTACCCCATGTGTAAATACTGACACACTCCCCCATGTGTGTAAATACTGACACACTCCCCTGTGTGTAATTATTGACACACTCACCCCGTGTGTAAATACTAACATACTGACCCGTGTGTAAATGCAGACACACTCCCCCTCGTGTGTAAGTACTGACACACTCCCCCATGTGTAAATACTGACACATTCCCCCCGTGTGTAAATACTGACACACTCCCCCGTGTGTAAATACAGACACACTCCCCGGTGTGTAAATACTGACACACTCCCCACCATGTGTAAATACTGACACACACCCCACCGTGTGTAAATACAGACACACTCCCCCATGTGTAAATACTGATACACTCCCCCATACTGACACACTCCCCACCATGTGTAAATACTGACACACTCCCCACCATGTGTAAACACTGACACACACCCCATGTGTAAATACTGACACAATCCCCACCATGTGTAAATACTGACACACACCCCACCGTGTGTAAATACAGACACACTCCCCACCATGTGTAAATACTGACACACTCCCCCATGTGTAAATACTGATACACTCCCCACCATGTGTAAATACTGACACACTCCCCCACTTGTGTAAATACAGACACACTCCCCCATGTGTAAATACTGACACACTCACCCGGTGTGTAAATACTGACACATTCCCCCGTGTGTAAATACTGACACACTCCCCCATGCGTAAATACTGACACACTCACCCTGTGTATAAATACTGACACTCTCACCCCATGTGTAAATACTGACACACTCCCACCGTGTAAATACTGACACACTCACCCTGTGTATAAATACTGACACTCTCACCCCGTGTGTAAATACTGACACACTCCCTCGTGTGTAAATACTGATACACTCCCCCGTGTGTAAATACTGACACACTGACCCGTGTGTAAATACTGACACACTCCCTCGTGTGTAAATACTGATACACTCCCCACCGTGTGTAATTACAGACACACTCTCACTCCGTGTGTAAATACTGACACACTCCCCCGTGTGTAAATACAGACACTCTCACCCTGTGTGTAAATACTGACACACTCCCCCATGT
>NW_025214315.1:19585-21007 GCF_004010195.1 Chiloscyllium plagiosum | reverse complement strand
ACATGATTTCCCACACACAAATCCATGTTGACCATCCCTAATCAGTTCTTCCCTTTCCAAATACATGTACATCCTGTCCCTCAGGATTCCCTCCAACAACTTGCCCAGAGGTGGTGAGTTTCGATACAATGAGTTCAGTTTGTTAGTGTGGAGACTGGTGTTACCTTTGATGCCCAGAGCCGTGAACCGGGGATTGGGAACTGGGGTGGGGGTTAGGTCGACAGACTTCCATCACTGTCAGTTCCAGAGAAAGGTTTCTTTGCTGTTTCCAGTTTCATTTTAACCAGATTTCCAATTCTCAGACTGGCTGCATTGGAAATTTGATCTCCAGTTCTCCGGTTACTGATCCCAGTCAGGTACAGGGTTTAGAACGAGCAGACGAAGGGGTCCTGGTCCTCAACACTCCCTCGATACACCAGGGCTGGGATATAGCCCACCGGACCCTGGGCTCACTGCTTGCTCCCTCTCGATGGAGGAGGGGTCTTCGTTCACACATTCCAGAACTGTATCCTCCAACCACATGGAAAACAGGCCTCAGGCTCCAAGTGAACCACAGAAACTAGGAGCAAGGATTGGCCATTCAGCCCTTCCAGCCTCTCCACCATTAAATGCTGATTATCCAACTCACTTGCACAACGCCTGCTCATTCTCCATACCCTTTGGTCCTTTCAACACTAAGAATTGTACCTAATGTCTTGAAAATATTCAATGTTTTGGCCCCGATGGCTTTCTCTGACAGTAAATCCCACCAGCTCCCCACTCTCTCCTCAGCTCAGTCTGAAACCCCCTGTATCCTTGGCCTGTGAGCCTTGAGGTTCTGGATTGCCAGGTTATCAGGAACATCCTTCCTGCTTTACTCTGTTTAATCCTGTCCGAATGGGATGGGTTTGTATGAGACTCATCCTCATTCTTCTAAACTCCCAATGAATATAATTATAACCAAACCACTCCCTTACACCAGTGCCCCCATCCCAAGGTCAGGCTGCTAAACTGTGACCTCATTGGCTCAAACTCCCTGCTGACCCAAGCTGATGGATCTAATGAATGATTGACACAATCCCTGTCCGTGTCCATGTCCGGGAGCAGCTTTGTGGGATTGCACTGCTCAGGTGTTTTATAAAGTACTAGATCTCTCCATGGCAGGGCTCACCCAGTGCGTGTCACACAATGCTGCTCCTGGGTCTATCTTTCAGGCTGCACTTTATATCCTGTCGTGGATACACCAAGCTCTCTCTCTCTCTCTCCGTCTGTCAATCTCTCTCTTTCTGTCTCTCTCTCTCTTTCTGTCTCTCTCTCTCTGTTTTTTCTCTCTGTCTCTCTGTCTCCCTTTGTCTCTCTCTCTCTATCTGTTTCTCTCTCTCTCTTTCTCTTTGTCTCTATCCCTGTCTCTATCTGTGTGTCTTTCTCTGCATCTCTCTCTCG
>NW_025214315.1:16460-19435 GCF_004010195.1 Chiloscyllium plagiosum | reverse complement strand
TCTCTACCTCTCTCTCTGTCTCTCACTCTCTCTCTCTGTCTCTCTCGCTCTCTGTCTCTCTCTCACTGTCTCTCTCTCTGTCTCTCTCTCTCTCTATATCTCTCTGTCTCTCTCGCTCTCTATCTCTCTCTCACTGTCTCTCTCTCCCTGTCTCTCTCTCTCTCTCTCTCTCTTTCTCTGCCTCTCTGAGTTTGACAGTGAGTGGTCCGTTGAGATATTGGAGGTCAGTCACTGCCTGGTCCCAGGGAGGTAATGGTTAATGAGCCTGTGCCAGTAACTGATTAATTAAAGGAACATTGATAACTTGCTGAGTCTCAGGAAAAGTGACTCTTCAATCATGGTAACATCAAATTATCACAAATTGTTATGCTTCTTTTGATTAGATGAGAATGTAACTAAAAAGAGCTAATGACAGGAGGAAGCCAAGCAGCTGGGATTGAAGAGTGAGGTGGGAAGGGAGTGATTTGGAGCTTGCATCTCTGTGCCCTCACACTGACTGGCGAACACCATGTTCAGCTCCTTTGAACGGCCCTGAATCTGCCACCTTCCACACCCTGTTACTCACCACACTCGGTCAATCACGACTGAGAATGTATCAGTCAACTCCTGCAGCCCCCACAGCCACTTAGAATAGCATAGAATCCCTATGGAGTGAAATCAGGCCATTTGGCCCATCGAGGGCCCACACTGACCCACTCCCCCACCCTATCCCTGTAACCCTGCATTTCCCATGGCTAATCCATGTAGCCTGCATATCCCAGGATACTATGGGGCAATGTAGCAAGGCCAATCCAGTCCAACCTGACATCTCCAGAAAGAAACCGGAGCCTGGAGGAAACCCACACAGACACGGGGAGAATGAACAAACTTTCACCTGAGGCTGGAATTGAACCTGGGTCCCTGATGCTGTGAGGCAGGTACGCTAATCACTGAGCTACTGTGATGGCCCTGGTGGATGTTTTGGTGTCATGTGGGTGGGGGTGCTCAGGGTTTAAGACCCCCCCACCTCCCTGGAAGGTGGGAACAAGGAGCAGGAACCTGCCCTGCCATTCAATATGATCACAGATATTTCGCTTGCGGTTTCAGTCACATGTTTAAACAAAATCTAGCAGTTGTTTGTTAGTCATCACCTAACTGGTACAGTCTCCATGGCAATGCTTCTGCCAATCAGAGGCAACAAACCAAGCATTCAGTGCCCTGCACACACAGTGAGGATGGGACTTCCCTATTACTTTCGGATTTTGTGTTATTCCACAAGATCCACCTTGTTCTGACTTCACCAAACTGGTTTCCTTTCTCAGGAACAGTTTGGTTCTCTCCTGGGATATGGCTATTTCCTGCCTATCTCAGTGAAATCAGAACATGTTGCTATAACTCCTTTGGACCCTTCATCAAAATCATTGCCATCCCTTGTCAATAATTGAGATCCCAGCACTGTTCCACGGGATATTCCTGTAGTTACTGCCTGCTAACCTGAGAAAGTCTGACTTATCCTGACTGCCTGGTTCATGGTGAGGAACCACATCAATGTGTTACTCACGATCCTGATAGCTCCCACTGTGTTCAGCAAATTTCCGTGCAGCACGTTATCAACCAGTATTTGGTATTCCTGGGACACTGCATTCCTTGTTTTCCCTCTGTCCATCATCAGTCAGCCACATTACTGTGGATCTGGAGTTATATGTAGGCCAGGCCTGGTAAGGATGGCAGATTCCCTGCTGCACGTGAACTACAAGAACTGGCAATAAACTCCTGGTGGTGGTGGGATTTGAACCCCGTGTACTGGCCTGGGATTCTGACTCACCCGTCCAGTAACATCACTGACCCACCATTGCCATCCTGCAGGATGCCCGTGTAAGTTACCCGTGATTTCAGCAATTTTCCCGACCCCACCCCAAATACCTTTCTCTACCCCATTGACCCTCCTTCATCAGATTACATTCACAACATCAGCTGCAGATTCCAAAACAAATCACGCTGCTGGAACTTGATCCCTGAGTCTCCTAGATCAGAGGCAAGGATATTACCACTGCACCATGACAGCTCTGTATATTGAGCCTTTGTGTAGCCAGAATGAGCAGGTTATGGCTGGTTACAGAACCATGAGAAGCAGGCGAGACCATTCAGCCCTTGAGCCTGCTCTGCTATTTCACAGGGTTTTGACAGATTAGATTAGATTAGATTACATTACAGTGTGGAAACAGGCCCTTCGACCCAACAAGTCCACACCGACCCCACGCAGACACGGGGAGAACGTGCAAACTCCACACAGTCAGTCGCCTGAGGTGGGAATTGAACCCGGGTCTCTGGCGCTGTGAGGCAGCAGTGCTAACCACTGTGCCACCGTGCCGCCCACGATCTGAGCAGAGCCTGTACTCCACTTTCCTGCCTGCTCTGTGTAACCCTTCACCCCATTACTGACCATAAATCTGTCCATCTCCTTACATTTATTTCCCATGCCAATACCAGCTGCAATCTGGGGGAGTGAATTACACAGATTCATGTCCCTCTGAGAGAAGGAGTCCCCCTTGCCTCTGGTTTAAATCTGCTGTCCCTTATCCTAAAACCATCACCTCTCATCTTAGATATGCCCACAGGAGGAAACTTCCTCTCTTTGTCTGCTTTGTCAATCCCCTTTGGTATCTTATCGACGTCAAATACATCTCCTCTCATTCTGCTAAACTCCAGAGAGAGTTAGTCCTAAACTGCTCAATCTCTCCTCAAGCCCCTCATCCATGGAATCAATCTAGTGACCCTCCTCTGAACTGCCTCCAGTACAACGACTCCCGTCCTCAGGTAAGGGCCCCAAAACTGTCTGCCTTGCTCCAGGAGAGATCTCGCTAAGGTCTTGGACAGTGGCCACAACACTTCTCTCCTCTTATACTCTATTCCTTTAGTAATTAATAATAAGGCTCCATTTGTCCACATGTTGCTGAACAAAGAGACCTTGGAGTGCAGGTTCATAGCTCCTTGAA
>NW_025214315.1:14639-16199 GCF_004010195.1 Chiloscyllium plagiosum | reverse complement strand
CAGAACTAGAGGGCATAGGTTTACGGTGAGAGGGGAAAGATATAAAAGAGACCTAAGGGGCAACTTTTTCACGCAGAGGGTGGTAAAGGTATGGAATGAGCTGCCAGAGGAAGTGGTGGAGGCTGGTACAATTATAACATTATTTTTAGATTAGATTACTCACAGTGTGGAAACAGGCCCTTCGGCCCAACAAGTCCACACCGACCCGCCGAAGCGCAACCCACCCATACCCCTACATTTACCCCTTACCTAACACTACAGGAAATTTAGCTTGGCCAATTCACCTAACCTGCACATCTTTGGACTGTGGGAGGAAACCGGAGCACCCGGAGGAAACCCACGCAGACACGGGGAGAACGTGCAAACTCCACACAGACAGTCGCCTGAGGTGGGAATTGAACCCGGGTCTCAGGTGCTGCGAGGCAGCAGTGCTAACCACTGTGCTACCGTGCCGCCCATACCACTGTGCCGCCCATACAAGGCATTTGGATGGGTATATGAATAGGAAGGTTTGAAGGGATATGGGCCGGGTGCTGGCAGGTGGGACTAGATTGGGTTGGGATATCTGGTCTGCGTGGACGGGTTGGACTGAAGGGTCTGTTTCCGTGCTGTACATCTCTGTGACTCTAACTATGACTCTGTGTGGCCTCAGTGCCATGGATTCAGTCCGGTTTGCTGCAGTGGTGACTGTGCAGTGCTGGCCCCTGGGGCCTGAGAATCCCAGCTGCAGCAGGGCACGCTGTGGGAACAGGCTGAGCTTCCTCGATGTCCAGGAGCCCTCAATGATGGAATTATTGACCAATCAGGGTGGGCGAATGGCAGAGGCGAGCAGGAATAAAAGGAACGCCCCAGGGAGACCGAGGTTTGGAAAGCAGAACTCACAGCCGGGAAGATATGGCAGATACATACGTGGCAGAAGAGTTGGCGCAGGGGGCAGGGATTGTGGATCATTGGATTGTCTTCTGGGGGGGGGGGGGTGATGCCTGACCTCAAGGGGCTCCAATATCCTTCTGAACAAGTTTGCCAGAGGTTGTTGGGGAAGTTTTAAATTTGGTTGGTGAAAGTGGGAACCAGAGTGTCAGGTCAGAAGATGCAGTGGTTGGTGTAACGGAAGATGCAGCGAGTAGAGAGACTGTGAGAAAGGGGAGGCTAAAATGGCAAGAGGATGGGAGTCCAGGCAGAAAGGCAGGAGGGAGCAGCGCAGAGACCAGGCCAAACGTTTGAAAAGAGAAAAGTTACATTGGGCGACAGAAACAAATGCAAAAGACAAGGAGTTACTAAATTCCAAAGGGACACTGTGTATAAAGGCACGTTATCTAAATGCGCATAGTATTAAAAAAAAGTCAATGAACTTGTTGCGCAAAGGGATATAGAGTCATAGAGATGTACAGCATGGAAACAGACCCTTCGGTCCAACCCGTCCATGCCGACCAGATATCCCAACCCAATCTAGTCCCACCTGCCAGCACCCGGCCCATATCCCTCCAAACCCTTCCTATTCATATACCCATCCAAATGCCTCTTAAATGCTGCAATTGTACCAGCCTCCACCACATCCTC
>NW_025214315.1:10668-13670 GCF_004010195.1 Chiloscyllium plagiosum | reverse complement strand
ACACCTGATCAGGTCCTGGGGATTTATCCACCTTTATGTGTTTCAAGACATCCAGCACTTCCTCCTCTGTAATATGGACATTTTTCAAGATGTCACCATCTATTTCCCCACAGTCTATGTGATTTAGCTGCCATTACAGACACGTGGGTACATGGTGATGACAACTGTGACACTGTAAGTAATCTAATCTTAAATATCCAAGAGTATCAGGCAATACGGAAGGATGGGCAGGAGGGTAAGGGACGTGGAGTCATGCTCTTAATGAAGGATGGGATTAGGGCGATAGGGAGAGACCTTATAGGATCTAAAGAGCAAAATGTTGAATCCATTTGGGTGGAGATCAGCGATAGTAAGGGGAAGAAGTCACTGGTGGGAGTAGTCTGTAGGGCACCCAATAATAATGCTATAGTGGCACAGGCAACCAATCAGGAAATATCTGAGGCCTGTAAGAATGGAACGGGGCATGTGAACAGGCACAGTGATTGGCCGAATCAAGCCGGCAGAGGCAGTCTTGAAGAGGAATTCATCGAACCTATCCATGATCACTTTCTTGAACAGCGTGTTACCAAACTTTCAAGGAGGTGTTCAATCTTCGATCAGGTCCTGTGTCATGAGACAGCTGCAATTAACAATCTCTCAGTGAAGGCTCCTCTCTGTAAGAATGATCACAGTATGGTTGAATTTCAGATACAAATGGAGGGTAAAATGGTATCATCTAAAACCAGGATGTTATCCTGAAACAAGGCAGACTATAATGGGATGAGGAAGGATTGGCTAGATTAGACTGAGATAACAAGTTGGGGAGAAAGTGAGGTCTGCAGATGCTGGAGATCAGAGATGGAAATGTGTTGCTGGAAAAGTGCAGCAGGTCAGGCAGCATCTAGGGAACAGGAGAATCGATGTTTCGGGCATTAGCCCTTCTTCAGGAAGGGCTAATGCCCGAAACGTCGATTCTCCTGTTCCCTAGATGCTGCCTGACCTGCTGCGCTTTTCCAGCAACACATTTCCATCTGAGATAACAAGTTATATGGTGAAACAGTGGAGGACCTTCAAAGAGATTTTCAAAGTGCTCAAGGATAGTGTATTCCGGTCAAAAACCAGGGTAGTAAGGGCAGGAAGAGCCAGCTTGGGATAACCAGGGAAAGAAAGGAAGGCATCCAGTTAAAAGCTCAGGCTGACAAAGTAGCCGAGAGTAGCGGGAAACTTGGGAAAACTTTAAAAAGCAACCAAGAACCAGAAAGCAAGCAATAAACAATGTTCTGAATGTAAACGAGCACAGAATATAACAACAGGCAGCAAGAGGTTTTCTCAACATGTAAAACACAAACGGGTGGTTAAAGTGGCCCGAGGACCATGCAGGATGAGAAAGGGGAATGAATATTGGATAATGCTGTCAGTCGGTCTTCACTGTGGAAGGTGAAGACGTGCCAAAGGATGATGTTAACGATACAATGGGAGGTGAGAACTCCAATTATTATCACAAAAGCGAGAGTGTTGAGCAAACGGGAGGGTCTAAAGGTAGAGCAGTCCCCTGGTCCTGATGGAATGTATCCGAAGGTGCTGAGAAAATGGTGAAAATTATAGTAGATGGGTTAGTGGTAATTTATCAAAATTCCCTGGATTCCGGGCAGGTCCTGGCGGACTGGAAGAGAGTGAATGTCACGGTGCTGTTTACAAAAGGGAGTAGGCAAAAGGCAGGAAACTATAGGCCAGTCAGCTTAACATCTGCTATCGGGAGAATGCTGGAGGCTATCATTAAAGAAGGAATGGTAAGACATCTGGATGGAGAGAGTTCAATCAGGTAGATACAGCATGGATTCAGGAAGGGAAGGACGTGTTTGACAAACTTCCTGGAGTTCTTTGAGGATGTAACAAGTGCAGTGGGTGGAGGGAAACAGGTGGATGTTGTATACTGGGATTTCGAGAAGGCGTTCGATAAGGTGCAGCATAAAAGACCCATCCATAAAATAAGAATGCATGGAGTTGCGGGGAATTACTAACATGGATAGAGGACTGGTTAACCAATAGAAAGCAGAGAGTCGGGATAAATGGGTATTTCTCTGGTTGGGGATCAGTGGTGAGTGGGGGGCCATAGGGATCAGTGTTGGGACAGCAATTGGTCATTACTTTTTTCATAGAATCCTTACAGCGTGGAAACAGGCCCTTCGGCCCTACAAGTCCACACCAACCCTCCGAAGAGTATCCCACCCAAACCCATTCCCCATTTTTCTACATTTACCCCTAACCTACAAATCCCTGAATGTTATGGAACAATTTCCCATGGCCGATCCACCCTAACCCGCACATTTTTGGTCTGTGGGAGGAAACCGGAGCACCCGGAGGAAACCCACGCAGACAGGGGGAGAACGTGCAAACTCCACACAGACAGTCACCTGAGGCAGAAATTGAACCCACTGTGCCACCGTGCTGTGCAAATATATATCATATATGATATATGTAAATGATTTGGAAGAGCAGACCGTGTGTAATGTATCTAAGATTGCTGATGACACTAAATTGAGTGGAAAACAAACTGTGCAGAGGATGTGGAGACTCTGCAGAGAGATTTCAATAGGTTAGTGAGGGAGCACGGGTCTGGCAGATGGAGTAAGTGTTGGTAAATGTGAGGGCATCCACTTTGGAAGTAACAATAGGAGATCAGAGTATTATTTAAATGGTGAAAGATTGCAGCGAGCTGTTGTGCAGAGGGACTTAGGAGAGCTCGGACATGAATTGTTAAAAGTTGATTTGCAGGTGCAACAGGTAATCAGGAAGGCAAACAGAATACTGGTTTTCATTGCTAGAGAGACTGAATTTAAGAGCAGGAAGGTTCTGCTGCAATTGTACAAGGTGTTGGTGAGGCCGCAACTGGAGTATTGTTCACAGTTCTGGTCTCCTTACTTGGAGGAAGATAGCTGGAAATGTGTTGCTGGAAAAGCGCAGCAGGTCAGGCAGCATCCAGGGAACAGGAGAATCGACGTTTCGGGCATAAGCCCTTCTTC
>NW_025214315.1:4108-8014 GCF_004010195.1 Chiloscyllium plagiosum | reverse complement strand
TCCCAGAGTCACACAGTCCCAGAGTCACACAATCCCACAGTCACACAATCCCAGAGTCACACAGTCCCAGAGTCACACAATCCCACAGTCACACAATCCCAGAGTCACACAGTCCCAGAGTCACACAATCCCACAGTCACACAATCCCAGAGTCACACAGTCCCAGAGTCACACAATCCCACAGTCACACAATCCCAGAGTCACACAGTCCCAGAGTCACACAATCCCACAGTCACACAATCCCAGAGTCACACAGTCCCAGAGTCACACAATCCCACAGTCACACAATCCCAGAGTCACACAGTCCCAGAGTCACACAATCCCACAGTCACACAATCCCAGAGTCACACAGTCCCAGAGTCACACAATCCCACAGTCACACAATCCCAGAGTCACACAGTCCCAGAGTCACACAGCCACACAGTCCCAGAGTCCCACAGTCACACAGTCCCACAGTCCCACAGTCCCACAGTCCCACAGTCACACAGTCCCAGAGTCCCAGAGACACACAGTCCCAGAGTGACACAGTCACACAGTCCCACAGTCCCACGGTCCCACAGTCACAGTCTCACAGTCCCAGAGACACACAGTCCCATAGTCACACCGTCCCAGAGTCTCACAGTCCCAGAGTCAAACAGTCACACAGTCCCAGAGTCACATAGTCACACAGTCCCAGAGTCACATAGTCACACAGTCCCAGAGTCACATAGTCACACAGTCCCAGAGTCACATAGTCACACAGTCCCAGAGTCACATAGTCACACAGTCCCAGAGTCACATAGTCACACAGTCCCAGAGTCACACAGTCACTCACTCACACAGTCCCAGAGTCACACAGTCACTCACTCACACAGTCCCAGAGTCACACAGTCACTCACTCACACAGTCCCAGAGTCACACAGTCACTCACTCACACAGTCCCAGAGTCACACAGTCACTCACTCACACAGTCCCAGAGTCACACAGTCACTCACTCACACAGTCCCAGAGTCACACAGTCACTCACTCACACAGTCCCAGAGTCACACAGTCACTCACTCACACAGTCCCAGAGTCACACAGTCACAGTGTCACACAGTCATACAGTCTCAGAGTCATGCAGTCCCAGAGTCATACAGTCCCAGAGTCACACAGTCCCAGAGTCACAGAGCCACACAGTCCCACAGTCACAGAGTCACAGAGTCACACAGTCCCAGAGTCACAGAGTCACACAGTCACATAGCCCTAGAGTCACACAGTCACACAGTCCCAGTGTCACACACTCACACAGTCCCAGAGTCGCACAGTCACACAGACACGCAGTCACACAGTCACAGAGTCACACAGTCCCAGAGTCACACAGTCACACAGTCCCAGAGTCACAAAGTCCCAGAGTCACACAGTCACACAGTCCCAGAGACCCACAGTCCCACAGTCACACAGTCCCAGAGTCACAAGGTCCCAGAGTCACACAGTCACACAGTCCCAGAGTCACACAGCCCCAGAGTCACACAGTCCCAGTGTCACACAGTCCCAGAGTCACACAGTCCCAGAGTCACGCAGTCCCACAGTCCCAGAGTCACACAGTCACTCACTCACACAGTCCCAGAGTCACACAGTCACAGTGTCACACAGTCATACAGTCTCAGAGTCATGCAGTCCCAGAGTCATACAGTCCCAGAGTCACACAGTCCCAGAGTGACACAGTCACACAGTCCCACAGTCACAGAGTCACACAGTCCCAGTGTCTCACAGTCCCAGAGTCACACAGTCCCAGAGTCACAAAGTCCCAGAGTCACACAGTCACAACGTCCCAGAGTCACATAGTGCCAGTGTCGACAGTCACATAGTCCCACAGTGACACAGTGCCAGTGTCCAACAGTCACACAGTCCCACAGTCAAACAGTCACAGAGTCTCACAGTCACACAGTAACACAGTCCCAGAGTCACTCAGTCCCAGTGTCACACAGTCACACATTCCCAGTGTCACACAGTCACACAGTCCCAGAGTCACACAGTCCCAGAGTCACACAGTCACACAGTCACACAGTCCCAGAGACACACAGTCCCAGAGTCACGCAGTACTAGAGTCAGACAGTCCCAGAGTCACACAGTCCCACAGTCACACAGTCCCAGAGTCACACAGTCCCAGTGTCACACAGTCACACAGTCCCAGAGTCACATAGTCACATAGTCCCAGAGTCACACAGTCCCAGTGTCACACAGTCACACAGCCACACAGTCCCAGAGTCACACAGTCCCAGTGTCACACAGTCACACAGTCTTTCGCCCTTGCCTTGAAGCTTACTTTTCCAGGCCACACATCCTAAGTCATGCCTCACCGCATCATAATTTCCCTTACCCCAGCTATAATTCTTGCCCTGTAGTGCACACTTATCCCTCTCCATCACTAGAGTAAAGGTCACTGAATTGTGGTCACTGTCCCCAAAGTGCTCACCTACTTCTAATTCTAACACCTGGCCTGGTTCGTTACCCAGAACCAAATCCAGTATGGCCTCACCTCTTGTTGGCCTATCTACATATTGTGTCAGGAAACCCTCCTGCACACATTGGACAAACACTGACCCATCTAACGAACTAGAGCTATAGCTTTCCCAATTAATATCAGGAAAGTTAAAGTCCCCCATAACAACCACCCTATTACTTTCACAAAGGAGCTGAGACGGTGGATAGATCAGTCATAAGATCAATGAAAGACAGAGCAGGCTTGATGGACCAAATGGCCTACACCTGCTTCTTTTACTCTGGAACATTCCTGTGTTTCTGAGAGTAATATCAGTGCAATCCATGGAGAGGTCTTTAAACACACACAGTCCCACCGTCCCACTGTCCCACCGTCCCACAGTCACACAGTCCCACAGTCACACAGTCCCAGAGTCACACAGACACACAGTCACACAGTCCCAGAGTCACACCGTCACACAGTCCCAGAGTCACACAGTCCCAGTGTCACACAGTCACACAGTCCCAGAGTCACACAGTCCCACAGTCACACAGTCCCAGTGTCACACAATCACACAGTCCCAGAGTCACACAGTCACACAGTCACACAGTCCCAGTGTCACACAGTCACACAGTCCCAGAGTCACGTAGTCCCAGAGACACACAGTCCCAGTGACACACTGTCCCAGTGTCACACAGTCCCTGAGTCACGCAGTCCCAGAGACACACAGTCCCAGAGTCACACAGTCACACAGTCACACAGTCCCAGTGTCACACAGTCACACAGTCCCAGAGTCACGTAGTCCCAGAGTCACACAGTTCCAGTGACACACTGTCCCAGTGTCACGCAGTCCCAGAGACACACAGTCCCAGAGTCACACCGTCCCAGTGTCACACAGTCACACAGTCCCAGAGTCACGCAGTCCCAGAGACACACAGTCCCAGAGACACCAGTCCCACAGTCACACAGTCCCAGTGTCACACAGTCACACAGTCCCAGAGTCACGCAGTCCCAGAGACACACAGTCCCAGTGTCACACAGTCCCAGTGTCACACAGTCACACAGTCCCAGAGTCACGCAGTCCCAGAGACACACAGTCCCAGTGTCACACAGTCACACCGTCCCAGAGTCAC
This sequence comes from Chiloscyllium plagiosum, assembly GCF_004010195.1. Lineage (NCBI taxonomy): Eukaryota > Metazoa > Chordata > Chondrichthyes > Orectolobiformes > Hemiscylliidae > Chiloscyllium > Chiloscyllium plagiosum. Next base: position 4,438 of record NW_025214315.1, on the reverse strand, counting down.
ACAGTCACACAGTCACACAGTCACACTGTCCCAGAGTCACACAGTCACACAGTCACACTGTCCCAGAGTCCCAATGTCACACAGTCCCAGAGTCACACAGTCCCAGTGACACACTGTCCCAGTGTCACGCAGTCCCAGAGACACACAGTCCCAGTGTCACACAGTCACACCATCCCAGAGTCACACAGTCCCAGAGTCACACAGTCCCTCAGCACTGTCGGAGGGTCAATGCTGAGGGAGTGCCGCACTGTTGGAGGGTCAATGCTGAGGGAGTGCCGCACTGTCGGAGGGTCAGTGCTGAGGGAGTGCTGCACTGTCGGAGGGTCAATG
>NW_025214315.1:0-2994 GCF_004010195.1 Chiloscyllium plagiosum | reverse complement strand
GCCGCACTGTCGGAGGGTCAGTACTGAGGGAGTGTTGCACTGTCGCAGGGTCAGTGCTGAGGGAGTGCCACACTGTCGGAGGGTCAGTGCTGAGGGAGTGCCGCACTGTCGGAGGGTCAGTGCTGAGGGAGTGCTGCACTGTCGGAGGGTCAGTGCTGAGGGAGTGCCGCACTGTTGGAGGTTTCTATGAGGTTCCCCCTCATTATCTGATCTCCAGTGAATATACTGTAGTCTGCCCAATGTAATCTCACTCACACACCTGCCCTGTCATCCCGGGAATGTGTCTGGGAAACCTTCGCTGTGGTCCCTCCAGGGGCAGAACATTCCTCCTGAGATATCGAGACCTACTCAGCTGTGGTCTCCCCAAGGCTCGTTGTAAATGCGGTAAAACGTCCCTGATCCTGTTCAGGAATCCTCTCACTGTGGAGGCCTACACAAGGGAATTTATCTGCGAAAGTAGCCAGGACCGGCAACAACGAGGAGAGGGTGCTGAGTTTGGGAGTGTTCTCCATGGAACTGAGATGTTGTGGGAGGTGTTGTGATTGAGGTCGAGGGGTCGGGATAGAGTACGCAGGATGAACCTGCTTTCCATGGCAGCCAGATCAACAACCAGGAGTCAGAGAGTCAAGTGAAGGGGTGGAGGATTAGGGGGGAGGTTTTGTGAGGGTGAGTGTTTTTACACAGAGGATGGTGTCTGTCTGGAACTCACTGCTTGAGTTTGTGGAGGAGCCAGAGACTGTAAAATCTTAAAAACTACCTGGATTTGCAGGGCCATTGGCAATGTGCAGGAAGATGTGATTTGAAAGGGTATCTGGGTATCTTTGGGAATGACATGGATAAGATGGGCCAAATGGCCCCCTTCAGTACTATATCATTTCTCTGGTTCTATTGCATTTACCTCCCTCCCCGCCTGCTGCACCCACACGTTATCTCTCAGCGACTGGTGTACCAGGGTGCCCAGGTCTCATTGCACCCCACCCCTTTCTCAGTCCATCACCACTCAGATAATCATCTGCCTTCCTGTTCTTGCTCCCAAACTGGCTAACCTCACACTGATCCACATTAAACTGCATCTGCCATGTATTAGCCCACTCCCACAGCCTGTCCCCATCTCTGCGAGATATCTGCATCCTCCCCACAGCTCACCCTCCCGCCCAGCTTTGTGTTAGCTGGAAACCTGGAGAAGGTACAGGCTGCTTCTCATCTCAATCATGAATCTCTCATGTGACTAGCTGGGGCCCCAGCACTGACCCCTGCTGTGCCTCACTCTCACTGAGAATGGGTCATTTATTCAGACTCTCTACTTCCTGCCTGTACTCCAGCCCTCAATCCACACCAGGGGATCACTCTCAATCTCACATGCTTCACTTCAGCCATGAGCTAGAATGACAGGGCCTACTGAGAGGGCTGAATGGCCTATTTGTTGTTATGTTCCATTTCATCTGTTGCAGGGATGTGATTTGTAATTATTCTTACATTCTTTGTAGCCCATTTATCCTGGATTCAATGGCCCTGTTAGTGTCAATGGGAATGGAGTTATATTTCAGCTCCTGCTGAGGACACTATCCTATCACAGCAGTTAGTGTCGCTGATGAAGCTGAGACTACAGCCTTCAGACAGGAGATTGTGTGCAGTCAGTGGAACAGAGCGCAGTGTGATGGAAACTGAGTTTATATGATCAACTTTAATGTTAGTTGCTGTAGGATGGGATTCCTGCTTTTGAGTTAGTAACAGGAGTTTTGGTGAGTGTCTGAAGTTAATACTTATCCTATAAACAGTTCTGTAGCCATGGTGATGTATTTTAGAAACAGTTTTAATGTCTACCTTTAGAATTATTGGACTTTTGATCGTCTCCCATTATTTCTAACCCACCAGGAGAAATAATGGAGACCCAAAGGTTTGTTCGAGAGCCCTGGAGATTGGGTTGTACACAAAGCTGACTTGGTCAGTCATATTTTATTTGCACAGCGCAGCATAGGAACAGGAGTAGACCATTCAGCCCATCTAGGCTGCCCTGCCATTCAATACAATCATGGTGGATCAAGCACTTCAATACCTTTTACTCACCCAAAGCCCCGTGCACCACCATGACTCAGGAATCTAACATAAACCGTTAGGAAAAGCAACAGGAGAAGGCCATTCAGCCCATCGAGCCAGCTCCACTATTCAATAGGATCATGGCTGATCCAACATTCCGTATGTCCACCTTAATCCAGGGTCTCTCTGTCTCAGCCTTAAATATCCACACGGACCCTGCCCCCACAGCTCTCTCTGTGGGAAGGACTTCCAAAGACTCAACCCTCTGAGAGAAGAAATTCCTCCCCATCTCAGTCTGAAACTGGTGCCCCTTTACTCTGAGACTGTGCCCTCTGGTCCCTGACCCTCCCATGAGGGGAACCATCCTCTCAGCATTGACCCTGTCAAGCCCCTGAAGGATCTGATAGGTTTCAGTGAGATCACTGCTCATGCTTCTAAACTCCAGGAGTAAGAGCCCCAACCTGTTTAGCCTTTGCTCAAAGGCAACCCCTCCATCCCAGGGGTCATCCTCATGACCCTTCTCTGAACTGTCTCCAATGAGATGAGAGCTTTCCTTCTGTTATATTCATTCACGGGATGAGGGCAACATTGACCAGGCCAGCATTTACTGTCCATCTCTAATTGCCCGAGGGCAATTCAGAGTCAACCACATCATTGTGGGTCTGGAGTCACATGTAGGCCGGGCCAGGTAAGAATGGCAGTTTCCTTCCCTAAAGGGCATTAGTGACCCAGATGGGGTTTCCCAACCATCGACAGTGTATCCATGGTCACTATTAGACTCTGAATTCCAGATTGTTATCGAATTCCAATTTCATCAACTGCTACTTAAACCCGGGTTCCCAGGACATTGCCTGTGTCTCTAGATTAACAATCTCAGCGATAATCCCACCCGGGTTTGTCTCCTTATATAAGGAGATGAAAACTAGTTTTTGTGTTGTCTGCAGATTTGGCTGCAGT
>NW_025214314.1:41040-41477 GCF_004010195.1 Chiloscyllium plagiosum | reverse complement strand
CCACTCCACAATAACCATCACAGACCGACATATTGCCCTCTGTACAGTAACCATCACGGCCCGATATACCTCCCACTATACAGTAACCTTCACCGCCCAACATACCTCCCACTGTACAGTAACCAACACGGCCTGTCATACCTCCCACTGTACAGAACCCAACACGGCTCAACATTACTTCCACTGTACAGTAATCATCACAGCCCGACATACCTCCCTCTGTAGAGTAACCAACACGGCCTGACATACCTCCCACCGTACATTAACCATCACGGCCCGAAATACCTCCCGCTGCACAGTAACCATCACAGCCCCATATACCTCCCACTGTACAGTAACCATCACGGCCTGACATACCTCCCACTGTACAGTAACCATCATGGCCTGACATACCTCCCACTGTACAGTAACCATCACTGCCTGACATAGCTCCCACT
>NW_025214314.1:39281-40522 GCF_004010195.1 Chiloscyllium plagiosum | reverse complement strand
GGCCCGACAGACAGCCCACCGTACAGTAACCATCACGGCCCGAACTACCTCCCACTGTTCAATAAACATCACGGCCCGACATACCTCCCACTGTACAGAATCCATCACGGCCCGACATATTTCCCACTGTACAGTACCCATCACGGACTGACATACCTCCCACTGTGCAGTAACCATCACAGCCCGACATATCTCCCACTGTATTGTAACCATCACCGCTTGACATACCTCCCACTGTAAAGTTACGATCACCGCCTGACATACCTCCCACTGTACAGTTACGATCACCGCCTGACATACCTCCCACTGTACAGTAACCATCACGTCCCGACATACCACCGAATGTACAGTAACCATCACAGCCCGATACTTTTCCCACTGTACAGTAACCATCACGGCCTGACATACCTCCCACAGTACAGTAACCGTCACAGCCCGACATACCCCTCACTGTACAGTAACCATCACGGCCTGACATACCTCCCACTCTACAATAACCATCACAGACCGACATATCTCCCTCTGTACAGTAACCATCACGGCCCGATATACCTCCCACTATGCAGTAACCTTCACCGCCCAACATACCTCCCACTGTACAGTAACCAACACGGCCTGTCATACCTCCCACTGTACAGAACCCAACACGGCACAACATTACTTCCACTGTACAGTAATCATCACAGCCCGACATACCTCCCTCTGTAGAGTAACCAACACGGCCTGACATACCTCCCACCTTACATTAACCATCACGGCCCAAAATACCTCCCGCTGCACAGTAACCATCACAGCCCCATATACATCCCACTGTACAGTAACCATCACGGCCTGACATACCTCCCACTGTACAGTAACGATCATGGCCTGACATACCTCCCACTGTACAGTAACCATCACTGCCTGACTTAGCTCCCACTATACAGTAACCATCACGTCCCGACACACCTCCCACTGTACAGTAACTATCATGGCCTGACATACCTTCCATTGTACAGTAACCGTCACAGCCCGACATAACCCCCACTGTACAGTAACCAACACCGCCTGACATACCTCCCACTGTTCAGTAACCAACACGGCCTGTCATACCTCCACTGTACTGTACCCAATCACGGCCTAACATACCTCCCAATGTACAGTAACCATCACGGCCCTACATACCCCCCACTGAATAGTAACCATCACGGCCTGACCTACCTCACACTGTACAGTAACCGACACAGCCCGACCACCCCCCC
>NW_025214314.1:28578-39268 GCF_004010195.1 Chiloscyllium plagiosum | reverse complement strand
ACATACCTCCCACTGTACAGTAACCATCACGGCCTGACATACGTCCCACTGTACATTAATCATCACGTCCCGACATACCTCCCAATGTATAGTAACCCTCACAGCCCGACACACCTCCCACTATACAGTAACTATAATGGCCTGACATACCTCCCACTGTACAGTAACCAACACGGCCTGACATACATCCCACTGTACAGTAACCATCACGGCCTGACATACCACCCGCTGCACAGTAACCATCATACCCCAACATACCTCCCTCTGAGCAGTAACCATCACGGCCTGACATACCTCCCACTGTACAGTAACCGTCACAGCCCGACATACCCCCCCACTGTACAGTAACCAACACGGCCTGACATACATCCCACTGCACAGTAACCATCACGGCCTGACATACCTCCCGCTGCACAGTAACCATCATACCCCAACATAACTCCCTCTGTACAGTAACCATGACGGTCCGACATACCTCCCACTGTACAGTAACCATCAACCCCCAACATACCTTTCACTCTACAGTAACCATCATGGCCTGACATACCACTCACTGTACAGTAACCGTCTCTTCCTGACATACCTCTCACTGTACTGCTACCATCACGGCCCAACATACCTCCCACTGTCCTGTAAACTTTACTGCTCGACAGATTTCCCACTGTACTGTAACCATCACACCCTGACTTATCTCCCACTGTACAGTAACCATCCCAGCCCGACATACCTCCCACTGTACAGAAACCATCACGGCCCGAAATACTTCCCACAGCACAGTAACCATCACCACCCAACACACCTCCAACTGTACTGTAGCCATCACACCCTCACATACCTCCCACTGTGCAGTAACCATCACAGCCCGACATACCTCCCACTGTACAGTAACCATCATGGCCCGACATACCTCTCACTGTATAGTAACTGTCACGGCCCAACATACCTCCCACTGTACAGTAACCATCACACCCCGACATACCTCCCACTGTATAGTACCTGTCCCGGCCCAACATACCTTCCACAGTACATTAACCATCACGGCCTAGCATAGCTCTCACTCTTCGGTAACCTTCAAAGCAGCAAGTGGTTCAGTGCTTTACACTGCAACCTTACAACACCAAGTTCCTGGGGTGACTGCCTCTGTGAAGTTTGCACATTCTCCCCGTGTCTGCGTGGGCTTCCTCCCACAGTTCAACGATGTGCAGGTCAGTTGGATTGGCCATGCTAAATTGCCCATCATTTTAGTTGATTTAGTCAGAGGGAAATGGGTCTGGGTGGGCTCCTCTTCGGAGGGTTGGTGTGGACTGTTTGGCCCGAAGGGCCTGCTTCCACACTGTCGGGAATCTAATTTACTGTCCAAGGTTCCAATCAGGAATATGATGGAATACTCACTTGTCTGAATGAGTGGAGTTCCATTAGCATCTGATATTGACTTACTTGTGACTGGTAACACCGTTGTGTGGGGAAGAACCTGTCTCCCAAACTTGGTTGAATATTTTGAGAAAGTGACAAAATTCATTGATACGTGCATAGAGTTGGATGTTAGCCGTTTGCACCTTAGCAAGACCTTTGATATGGTTCCTTATGACGAGCTCATACAGAAGTTGAAGTGAAATGGGATCAGCGGTCAGTTAGTAAGGTGGATAGAGAACTGCTTGGTTATAGAAGACAGAGAAGTGGTGCAACAGTGTTTTTGTGACTGGAGATCTGTAAATAGATTGGTGGAGTTGTAGATTGTGAGGATAATTGCCAGAGAATGCAGCAGGATACAGGTCCCCTGCAGACTTGGGTAGAGAAAACACAGATGTAACTTTATCTGGACAACTGTGACGTGATGCGTTTTAGAAGGTCTAATGCAGGAGGGCAGTATACAGTAGATGGGACAAAAATACTAATTGCATCAATATCCAAAGGGTGTACAGCTCCACATTCCCCTAAAAGTGGTAACACGGATGGATAGGGTGATCAAAAAAACTGATGGCAAACTTGCAGACATGCATCAGAGCATACAATATGAAAATTAGCAGGTCATATTGCAGCTGTAAAGAAACGTAGTTCGGGCACATTTGGAATATTGTGTACAGTACTGGTTGGTACACCAGCAGAACGATGTGGAAGTATTGGAGAGGATATGGAAAGATTTCCCAGCATGTTGCCTGATTTTGAGGATTTTAGCCAGAAGGAGATATTGAACAAACATGGTTTGTGTGCAGCTGGGCATCATTGGCAATGGGGCTACCTGATAGATATTTACAAAATTATCAGAGGCCTAGATAGAAGGACAGTTAAAGGCTTTTTTTCCCCAGAGTAGAAATATCAATTACTCAGGACCGTAGGTTTTAGGTAAAATGGAGAAGGTTCAGGAGATATGATAAGCAAGTTTATTGCTGCTGTTCCAGACAGAATGTGAAAGTGCCTGTAATGCACTGATAGAGGGGAAGAAGCTCATGTAGCAAGGACTAAGAGGTATCTTGTCACAGAGACGAGACAGCAACGAATAGAATGACATAGAATGTATAGAAGCAAGAACTTTCGTTTCAACTTTTGAAGGGTATCATGTGTCAGTGCGGGCTTGCTGGGCTGAAGGGCCTGTCCTTGTGTTGGACTGTTCTTTTACTCAAGATTTGAGCGCAGCAGTGGCGAGATGCTTACTGAATGATTACTGATGATCAACAGCCACATTATTGCTGATCTCTCATCAACTTGCAGCTTCATATCCTCCCTCCCACTGCGGAGAAACTCAATATGGAGAATTGACATGAACGTTAGAGCTGGTAACTGGTGATTCCTTCTCGCCCCTCGCTCCTACGGCTTTCAATCTTGGACACTAACGTCTTGGGCGACACTGCACTGATAGAAGCTGCATGTACTCCACCCCCACCAATGCTGGCATCTGTCACATGCCAGCATCACCATGCCATCCCAGCACATCTCCGACCCACTGACAGTACACTTCTGTATTTCAATGCTGCAGCTCAGGGTGCACTGACAACTCTCATTGCAATGCTGCTGCAAGGACACTGTACTCAGGGGGACACACCCAGCTCATGGACTGTCCCTCTGGGCTGCTCACTCCGTGTTTGTACACACTCACTTTGAGCTGACTTGAATACTCACGGAATAATTGCTTTGCCTTACACTGCCCTCAGCCAGAGTTACCAGGCTCACCGGTCTGCTGTATTGTCTTGGTATTTAGCACTGACACAAAACCAGGAAGCTTGATATCATTGTCCACAGTCAGCCACAGTGCCCAGCACAGTGAGTCAGGGAGTCTCAGATCCCTGTCCGGGAGGTTGGGCACGGTCAGTCAGCCTCTCATGGTTGTAAGGGTCAGGATCCTTCCCCTGTGAGGGGGTGAGGAGCTGAATGTTTGGGAAACTTCTGTGCCTCTTGGCTCTTTCTCTCCTATTGTGGGATGGTTCCTTCTGGGATGTGAAAATTAGCAAGAGGGATTAAGGGAGATGGAAAGGGTTGGTGTAGTTGTTAATGCTGGTACAGCTTGGGGAAAGTTGGCGAGGTGTCCTGAGTGAGTGAAAAGGCAGCATAGACACCAGGCAGACGGGCAGAGGTGAGGTTGGAGAGACTGAGAGAAGGTGCTGCATTTAGTGAGGGTGGGAGAACATGAGCCTTGGTGGGAGGTGGGAGAACATGAGACTTGGTGCGAGGTGGGAGAACATAAGAATTGGTGGGAGGTGGGTGCAGTAAGAGAGAGAGAGTGAGGGTGAGGTCACAAAGTGCAGATGGTAGTACTTTCCCTGGTGGAGTGGGGAAGGTCACTGACCTCCTTCCTACACTGCTGGGCATTCACTCAGAAGGCTGGCACCTCACTGACCCAGGGGTTACCCTCGGACCAAGCTTGCAGGGTCTGGTGTTATGGCCTCCCTTGCTAGTCCTGGAGAAAGATAATGTCCCTCTCCTGCAGCATGCCATCCACCAGATCCTCGGGGGCTTGGCCACAACGTGGAATTCTAATTTTACCATCTTCCGCCAAACATCACCCATACCCCCACCATGTCCAGGGCAGTATTGGAGTGACAATCCAAGAGTGTAATGACTTTTTTAAAATGGCAGCTGTAATAGGGAATTCGGTGCATTCTGGAATATCCAGGCAGTGGGCAGTTTTTATGCCTGTAACAAACCGCAAAATAATCATTGGATTCGGATCATATGAAAGAAAGGACATAGAGGCAGGGAAGACAGTTAATGAGGCATATTGAGGATGTTATCATGAGAACATTCACTGAGACTTGTGGAGACAAACACTCCCTGAAATGGACAGAACTGAGATTGACCAAAATAAAACATTCAGGCCCTCGCCTTGTGCAGATTTTGCAGTGCAAAATATTGTAAGTTATAAACTTAGAGAGGGCCTATAAAAGAGATTCACATCCTTGAGCGTGACGAACACACTGTCCCATACTATTTAAAAGAAGCTGGGGAGAAAAATCACCAGCCATGTTTTCTCATTGTCCATCAATTTTCGGTTCCTCAGTAGGTAGAGGCAAAGCGTCAGAGACCTGCTGTAATTGTAGCTTTGTTTAATATGAAGCAAGGGGCTGACTGAATACCAACAGATCAGACTTCTGAGAGGCAGGAGGAATGGTCCCTTATAAAATCCCAGGACTGTCAGCCTGAATTTCTGCAGGGAAGGCTGTGTGCAATTAATCTGGCTGTTTCGTTTTCATGCAGATACTCGTACAGTTGATATGACTTATATGGATTTGATGAGGATCACAGAGCAGTCTGCTGAAAAATGGAAGCTATGAGGTCCGGTTGAATGTAGCAAGCAACCTGGATAAGTCCAAGTCAAGTTATTTAGGGATAGCAAACAATAGAAAAAATGCACAATAAATGAGCATACTATCAATGTGGACATCTCTCTGAAGGTAGCCGGGCTCGTCAATACTCTAGACAAGGCAGCAAATGGCACTATTTCCTCTCTCAGTTCAAGTGCAGAATGTTAGAGCAGGAAACTTATACAGTTCTAGTATAAGTAATTCGTTTAGTCACAGTGTGCTACATGTAATTCGGGTCACTATATCACATGGAAGGATGGAATTAGAATGGAGAGTGTACAGAAGAATGTGAGGATTGCAGATGCTGGAAATTAGAGTCAAAGAGTGTGATGTGGAAAAAGCACAGCAGGTTTGGTAGCATCAGAGTGCCAGGAGAATTGACGTTTCGAGAATGTTTCACTCTTGGAGATGGTACAGAAGAGATTTGTTATCGTGGGAAAGTGAAAATGCAATTATGAGGAAAGGTTGAAGTGGAGGATGCTGAGAGGAGATTTGATTAACCTGCGTATGTTGTCAAATGCCTGGATAGAGAGGGAGAGACTGTCTTGATCTTATTGGACAGCTCAGTTACCAGCGGCAAATATTTAAAGTAATTGGATGGAATATTAGAGAAGTAGTGAGGAAAGTTGTTATTTCACCCAGAGTAAGGAAAGGATCTAGGAGTGATGCATGGAAGTGGAGTAGAAGCAGAAACTCTGGACAATTTTAAAAATGTGCCTAGATCTGAACCTGAAGTCCTACAGATTTTGTGGAATCATAACAATGATTTTTTTTTTGAAAGGATGAAGCTGGCTGGCACCTTTTTATTAAGTGCAGACCATTTCGTGAGTGATCTCCTCTGTGTTGAATAAATTTCTAATATTTAGACAATATAGAGAGTACCAATGTAAAGGGATCAGGGAGAGGACAGAGAGGACTAGTGTGTAAATTGATTAGCATCACAAAAATACTGATCCTTACCTTATTCCACAATTCTACTTCACTGTGGTGGTCTTTTTCTCCTTCTTGTATAAGTACTGAAAACCTTTGATTATTCGGTTCTCAGTTTAGGTCATACTGCAGTCATATCTGTCTTTTTTCATTCCATTTTTTCTACTGCTTCATTGGCCTTGTTGGAAAAGCAGAAAGGACTTGAGGGATGACAGCAAGTGCCAGAAACCACGATGAATGTAAATTTGTAAATTTGGGAAGAGTTTACAGCGATAGGATGGCATGCGAAGACAGTGGGATATTATAGAGATATGGATTGTTCTATGCGCTGAAGGAGATAACAATGACAAAGATCGATTTAGGTTTTGGTTGAAGTGAAAAGTGAGCTGGGCCAGCCAGATCAATATTTTGTCTACTGTAAACTTGCAAAAAGAAACTCTCTACGAAACCTGATGAAAATGATACCTGTGTCTGTCTGTATCAGAAAAAAAATCCAACGAATGTGGGAGATAGTGGGAGAGCTGAGTGGTGTAGTGATAAGTGGTTAAGGCACACAAGGCCTACAGATAGAGCCCACAATGTGACAGGTGAACTGATCTGTCCGACTATAGAGATTCGGCTCAATGATGTAGACTGAATTCACACCAGATGAAACAAGTTTTGTTCTCATAAAATACTTTTCAATTGTAACATTTCAGGAAGTGAGAACTTAATCTTATCTGAGGCTCTGTTGAGTTGACCCTGGTCAAGAATTCCTATCTGGGAATTGCTGTCTTTCAGCAGTCGCTTCTGTTGTAACAATGTCAGTTCGGAATCACATGCAGATATGGATACAGAATAGGTAAGTACATTCAGAACTGAACAAGCCCAGCGCATTAGGTATTTATAGCTACTCGCATCCATTCTGGAAATGAGTTCCACAATCAGATCAGCAAAATCCCATGCTTCCTATCATGCCTGAATATTGTCACCTGCTCTAACCTATCGTGGAACTGATCTCCCAAATACGATTTGGAAGATTACAGATTCTGCCCAGCCTTTGCAGGGTCAACTGCTCGCACCTATTCTAGTATGGAGTCCCATAGTTAGAACAGGCAGATCCCAACCTCAATAATAGGCCCATTAAACATTTAAAGTTTAATAGCACGTTTTCCTCTTCAAACTATAGCTAAACAAGCAAACCACAAATTATTTTCTCTGCAAATATCAGTCTCTGTGACATCCCTAATGTTCTGTCATCCATCCTATCTCTGTAAATCCTCTACTTTCTACAAACAGTCATACATTTGTGACATCCTCCAAACACAAAATCTGCCCCTACTCCCGAAAAGCCATTCCTCCTCCTGGACAAGGTCACAGACATACAGGCCGATCAAGTTTGTGAATGAGATTAGAAATAATAAGAACGTTATAGGTGAAGGGTTTGAGAGAGAGAGCTTGAATTGGCACTGCAGGAGATTAATAAGACTTGGTTCTTCTGAAAAGAATGTGACTTTTCTTGGAAGATTTCATAGCGAGTATTGCTGTATCGGGAGGAATTTCACAGACAGCGATATTTGAAGGGGCTAATGAAGATTCAAGATACATAGAGGGTTTTCTTTAATCTGGTATCGATTACAGAAATAAGGAGAGCTTGAGTTGTTTCCACAGATAGGGTGGGATTTAGAATGTGGAGGCTGCAAAAATTGCCAGCTGTGTAGGGACAGAAGGTGGTTACTGAATCGGGAAAACTGTAGGGACACGAGGATTTTACACAGAAGTTCACGCATTGGTACACGTCAGATAACAGGGTGAATTGTAGGGACTTGAGGAAGTTTAAGAAATGGGCAGATTTGTAAGGGACGGAGAAAGGTGCACTGAATAATGAACAGTGTAATGGCTGGAGAGGTTATGGAGATCAAGAGATTTGTCAGGGCGGGAGGGAGTTGGTGACATTGATAGACTGATGATTGTGTGAGCTGGAGGAGATTGTAAAGATTGGGAGCTTTCTATGTATCGGACTAATTACAGACAAAGGGAAAGCTGTCAGGCCTTGAGAATTATTACAGAGAGAGGGAGTATTTAGAGGAGATTGCAGAGAAAGAAGATTTATAAAATGGACTGTATGAGGTATAGAGATAAGGAGGGGTGCTTTGACTGATGAATGTTTCAGAGGTAAGAATGGATCGCACCGGATCAATGAGGTTATGGAGACATAATATTATTAGAGTAGGAGAACTCTTGAGACCGCACCAAACCACACAGAAGTCTTAAGGCACAGAAGGGTATCATTTAACCCATAATGTTTGCACCAGCTCTTCATCTGGGTTCGTTACAGAGTAGTGATCTCCTACTTTCCCCCATACCGTTACACATTTCTTTTAGTCGCAATAATAGACAATAGACAATAGGTGCAGGAGTAGGCGATTCATCCCTTCGAGCCTGCACCGCCATTCAATATGATTATGGCTGATCATTCCTAATCAGTATCCTGCTCCTGCCTTATCTCTTTAACCCTTGATTCCACTATCTTTGAGAGCTCTATCCAACTCTTTCTTAAATGAATCCAGAGATTGGGCCTCCACTGCCCTCTGGGGCAGAGCATTCCACACAGCTACCACTCTCTGGGTGAAGAAGTTTCTCCTCATCTCTGTCCTAAATGGTCTACCCCGTATTTTTAAGCTGTGTCCTCTGGTTCGGAACTCACCCATCAGCGGAAATATGTTTCCTACTGCCAGAGTGTCCAATCCTTTCATAACCTTATACGTCTCAACCAGATCCCCTCTCAGTCTTCTAAACTCAAGGGTATACAAGCTCAGTCGCTTCAGTATTTCAGTGTAAGCTAATCCTGCCATTCCAGGAATTGACCTCATGAACCTACGCTGCACTCCCTCAATAGCCAGATTGTCTTTCCACAAATTTGGAGACCAGAGCTGCACACAGTACTCTAAGTGTGGTCTCACCAGGGCCCTGTACAGCTGCAGAAGCACCTCTTTGTTTCCAAACTCAATTCCTCTTGTTATGAAGGCCAGCATGCTATTAACCTTCTTCACTACCTGCTGTACCTGCATGCATGCCTTCATTGACTGGTGTACAAGAACACCCAGATCTCTCTGTGCTGCCCCTTTACCTAAATTGATTCCATTGAGGTAGTAATCTGCCTTCCTGTTCTTGCCACCAAAGTGGATAACCATACATTTATCCACATTAAACTGCATCAGCCATGAATCTGCCCACTCACTTAACTTGTCCAGGTCTCCCTGTAATCTTCGAACATCCTCATTACATTTCACCCTGCCACCCAGCTTTGTATCATCAGCAAATATGCTGATGTTATTGCTGATACGATCTTCTATATCATTAACATATATTGTAAAAAGCTGCGCTCCCAGCACGGATCCCTGTGGTACCCCACTGGTCACTGCCTGCCATTCCGAAATGGAGCCGTTTATCACTACTCTTTGTTTCCTGTCAGCCAACCAACTTTCAATCCAAGTTAGTCCTTTGCCCCCAATACCATGCGCCCTAATTTTACTTACTAACCTCTTGTGTGGGACTTTATCAAAAGCTTTTTGAACGTCCAGGTACACTACATCTACTGGATCTCCCTCGTCCATCTTCAGAGTTACATCCTCAAAAAATTCCAGAAGATTAGTCAAGCATGATTTCCCCTTCATAAATCCATGCTGACTCTGTCGTATCCTGTTACTACTATCCAGATGTGTCGTAATTTCATCCTTTATAATAGACTCCAGCATCTTTCCCACCACTGAGGTCAGACTAACTGGTCTATAATTTCCTGCTTTCTCTCTCCCACCTTTCTTAAAAAGTGGTATAACATTAGCCACCCTCCACTCCTCAAGAACCGACCCCGAATCTATCACACTCAGGAAAATAATCACCAACGCATCCACGATTTCCCGAGCCACCTCCTTCAGTACCCTGGGATGCAGACCATCAGGCCCCGGAGACTTATCAACCGTCAGACCTAACAGTCTCTCCATCACCAAATCTTAGCAAATATAAATTCCCTTAAGTTCAGGTCCTTCAGCTACTGTTACCTCAGGGAGATTGCTTGTGTCTTCCCCAATGAACACAGATCTGAAGTACCAATTAACTTCCTCTGCCCTTTCTTTGTTCCCAGCAATATATTCCCCTGTTTCTGTCTTCAAGTGCACAATTATTGTCCAAACCATTTTTTTTTTGCCTTGCACATACCTAAAAAAGCTTTTACTATCCTCCTTAATATTCTTGGCCAGTTTACCTTCGTACCTCATTTTTTCTCTGCGTATTTCTTTCTTAGTCATCCTCTGTTGCTGTTTAAAAGCTTCCCAGTCCTCAGTGTTCCCACTTATCTTAGCTATGTTATACTTTTTCTCTTTTAACTTTATATGGTTATTTACTTCGCTCGTCATCCACGACCGCCCATGCCTCCTCCTGGGATCTTTCTTCCCTTTGGGAATGAACTGATCCTGCAACTTCTGCATTATACACAGAAATATCCGCTATTGTTCCTCCACGGTCATCCCTGCTAAGGTATTGCACCATTGTACTTTGGCCAGCTGCTCCCTCATAGCTCCACAGTTCCCTTTATTCAACAGAAGTACTGTCACTTCCGACTATACCCTCTCCCTCTCAAATTGCAGATTGAAGCTTATTATATTATGGTCACTACTTTCCAATGGCTCCTTCACTTCGAGGTCTCTGACCAATTCTGGTTCGTTACACAATACCAGATCCAGAATTGCCTTCTCCCTGGTCGGCTCCAGCACCAGCTGCTCTAAGAATCCATCTCTGAGGCACTCCACAAAGTCTCTTTCTAGAGGCCCAATACCATCCTGATTCTCCCAGTCTACCTGCATGTTAAAATCCCCCATAACAACTGTAGTAACATCTTTACGACAGGCCAATTTCAGCTCCTGATTCAACTTACATCCGACATCCAGACTACTATTTGGGGGCCTGTAGATGACTCCCAAAAGGGT
>NW_025214314.1:21225-28043 GCF_004010195.1 Chiloscyllium plagiosum | reverse complement strand
CTTCAGTGAGAACAGGTGCAACATTTTCAGTCTGACTTCATAACTGATCTTACTTATTCCCAGAAATACTCTTTTAGATCAGTTCTTCATCCTTTCTAATGTGTTCATATCAGTCCTATCATGTGACACCCAGGAATGTATACAATACTCCAGTTGAGGTCGAATGTGTTTGATGCAAATTCAACATCACCTCCTTACTCATGCACTATCAATATTTATTCAGACAGGAACACTGTATGGTTTGCCTATGTTTAATGTTCTACAAACTTCATTGATCTTTGCACATCCTCTGCTCCTGCATTCCTGCCTATTTTATATTGTCTTTTAATGTTCTTGTTGGAAATTTGCATTGTCTCATATTTCAATGTACCAAACTTCATCAATCACCTCTCTACTCTTTCTAAGAATTTGGTGATGTAATTTTAGAGTTCGATAATACTTTCCTCACAGTTTACAATTTCTTTAAGTGCTGCGTCAACTGTAAACTTTGAATGGGTCCCTGCACACCAGATGTACATCGTTCATACATATCAAAATGAATGAGGTCCCCAAAACTGAATCCTGCGGAACTTCACTGAAAATCTTTCTCCAGCCTGAATTAAAAATCTAGTGTCCGTTCCTCTCGATTTCTTACCAATCAGTCAATTTTGTTTCCAAATTGATGCAGTCCCTTTTATTCGATGAATGAATGGATGAATGAATGATTTAATGTCACATATATCGAGGGGAAAAAACCGTGAGACATGTTTGTTGCCTGTGCCACAAAGATATGTGTCATGAAAGTTGTACCTTTCGAGTGATAGTGTTTCCTCCTCTGTCAGCATGACCTGGGTGGATTCGGCCACTCTGATAAAGACAGAAATGAAGTATTCATCTCACGCTCAGCCATTCCCCTTCTTCTTAGTATAAATCCTCTTTCAAGTGATGAATCAGCCTTACTTCAACTTTTTGCACGCTCCCGTAGAGCTGTGACAACTTTATGTTGGCTCTCCGTTTCCTCATAAACCCTTCCGCTGTATCATCTCTACCATGAACCTTCAGCATTTCTCCTGGTTCACAATTCTGTTCTCTATCTGACAGCTATTCAATTGTTCTTCTTCACCTTAACCTTTTGCTCCATTGTCACCGAGGGAGCATTGGGTTTGTTTACCCTGCCTTTCCAGGGTACGGAAATATTCCTCGACTGGTCCAAAACCATTGAAGGGAGCCCATTGTTCATTTTTTCTTTTTCTGAACAACTTGGTGTACCGCCCATACTTTCCCAGATTCATTCTTGCCCCACTGAAGGCAGCTCCCAGTCGATTGATTTTTCTCAAACTTCGTCAATGCATAGCAGTCTCTACCATCATCCTGAGCGTTACAATAAAATGATCATCGTGCCTGAAAATGTTACTATCTGATACTTTCCCCACCACTTTTCCAACGTTCAACAGCACATGGTTCCTTGGGGTGGGCACATACTCCTGCAGTAAGCTCCCCTCCATGCAATCTGTCACTGACCAGACACGGTCAGTGTCCCAGCCTGTATCTGGATAATGCAAGTTTCTCAACACTATCACGTTGCCATCGCTGTATCCTTTTCATTAGTTGGCAGCCCACAGACGGTCCCTCACAGTGTAACCTTATAGTTTTTTTTTACTAAAGCTCCAGCCAAATTCATTCTGAACTTGATCTCAGACTCATTAACTAACGCGACCCTGAACCATTACTTCTACACTTCATCCTTTGCTTTCCTTAAGATCATTTTTGAATACGTTATACTTTGGGCTCCATACATCAGGAAGGATGCTTTGGACCAGGAGCAGGTCCAGAGGAAGTTCACAAGAAAAATCCAAGGAATGAAAGGCTTAACAGATGAGGAATGTTTGAGGGCTCTGGGACTATACATGATGGAGTTTAGAAGGACAAAGGGAGACCTGATTGAAACTTACAGAATACTGAATGGCTTGGGCAGAGTGGACGTTGGGAAGATGTTTCCATTGACAGGAGAGACGAGGAACCAAGGGCACAGCCTTCGAGTAAAGGGAAAACCTTTTAGATCGGAGATCAGGGGAAACGTCTTCAGCCCGGGAGCGGGGAATCTGTGGAACTCATTGCCACAGAAGGCTATGGGTTCAAGGTCATTGAGTAGATTTAATACACAGATAGAAAAGTTCTTGATTGCCATGAGATAAAATGGGGAAAGAAGGAAAACGGGCTTGAAAAACCGATCAGTCAAATGTGAATGGTGGAGCAGACTTGATGGACACAGTGACATTCTTGATACCACGATCCTGGAATTACATTGACAGTCACAGAAACACTGACACCTTCTTCAATTTCCTGACTCCTCTGTGACTATCGCCCCTCCTTCCTTCTCCTTCCCCTCCTGTACAGTCAGGCTGCTTGTGGTACCACAGATATGGCTCTGACTGCATTCCTCTGAGCAGCCCACATCTTCATCAGCTTCCAAACTGTGAAACTGAATTGGGAGGGAGCCTCACCTCCCCTGTAATCCTGTACTCCCTGACTGTATCTCTTGACTGATCACCCATTCTCTTCCTTCTTACAGGTCGTTATGACAGCAGTGTGATCCCCTCCCTTTAAGTGTTATCCACCTAACACTCAGCGTCATAGATGTCTCTCAGAATCTCCAGTCATTAACTGAGCTGCATGACCCAGTGTTCGTCTAGAACACCAGCAGGGGCTATGACTTCCCAATGTAACAGAAAACGTTTCCCATTTGACCAACCTGCACTACCACAACATAAGCTTAACGTGTTTAGTCTTACTCAATGAGTTACGTTGGATAAAGTTATCAGAGGCATACATTTCACATGCATTCCCTTACCGGTCTGTACCTGACTGAGATTCCTTATTATACTGATTCAGACTTTCAATTATTACTGATATTTCAGACTTCAACCCTAATTCCATGAAAGAAAATGCCACTTTGCAGCAAGTTACAGCAAGCAATGGTTTATTATCACCAAATGAACTTGCATTTTCTTCTGTGAAGACCTCACAGGGTCACCATCTCTGTGCCTCCCAGGAACTTGAAATCCACCAGCTCCCACTCCACTCTGCACCCTCAGAGTGTCACCGTCCCTATGACTCCCAGTATGACTAGGCCTCGATCCTCAGTGCAGATTTTTTCCTCACACTTTGGTGCCTCGAACTCCCAGGTGTGAGTGAGCCTCAAGCTCCTGCTCAAAATTTCTCCATCACACGGTCACTCCCTCTGTGACTCCATGCTGATTTTCAGCCTCCTGCTGTGCTGTTTCTCCAACTCCAAGTCCCAGTCTGCCTCAATCCTCACTGCTGATTTATATTCTCCCACTCTGTGCTGCTCGCTCTCAGGTTCTCTCCCTTTGTGACTCCCAGGTAATTGTACTCCTCAAGCCTGAGCTGAGATTTATAATATCTCATTCGGCATTGCTCCCTCGCAGGATTGCCGTTGTGCCTGGAAGACAGTGAAAAAGAGGAGGATTAGAAGGGTCAGAGAGTGTTACAGTAATTGAGGGAGCTGTAGGGGATGGAACAGGCTATCTGGAGTAGTAGGCAGACGTGCAGTGCCTAAAGCAGGTTACTGGAAGATACAGGGAGATTTGCAGGAACTGAATAAGGCAAACGAAATAGAGAGTTGGTGGTTCGTTTTTGACGGAGCTTTGTCGAGTCTAAAGGGTTTTTTTGTGAACTGTTTCGAGAGATAGAAAGACTTCAACGAATGCAAATTGACAGCCAGGAAGCGTTTTAAGGTACTGGACACTGCTGGATGTTACAGAGTTAGAAGACTTATAATGAACTGGGGGGATATAGATCATTGTAGCACTGGTAGTATTCAAGGACCCTCAGGATATGAGGAGGTGCAGATAACGGGAGCATTCTGAAATGGTGGGAGTGTAGGGGCTTGACGAGTTGAGGTGGATACGGAGGGTGAAAAGTGTGAATTAAACCCATGCAGCCATTGTAATTCATAGAGATTTAAGGAGGGGAACCTGTGTTGAAATGTTTAACAGTGATATGGTGGGATACAGATACTGAGAGTTTGCAAATTTAAAAAGGAAGAATTGAATGCTGATTAGAAGTTTAAACAAAAATAAAAACAATTCGCAAGATCAGCAGCGCAGACGGGAATGGAGAAGGTGAGATATTGTGAGGAACTCTAAGAGTTGTACGTAGACGAGTATGGCACCCATAAAGGGAGAGCTGCATTGTCTGTATGCAGTTACAGTGGCACATGTGGGATATGTTACAGAGGAGTGTTGGAGCGCCTGCTGGAGGGGACACAGATAACAACAGTTCAACGGCTGGTGCAGTCACTCAAGAAGGCAGCTCACCACCATCTTCTCAGGGACAACTCAAAATCAATTTTTAAAAATGCTGACTCAGCCAACAATGTACATGTCCGTGAATGAAGGAAGGAAGGAATTTGTAGAAAAAGTCAACAAGCAGCACTGAGATCACTCAGGAAGGCTCTTTCCGCAAACCTTCACAATCCTGGAACCACTATTCCCGATAGAGCGGACGTGGGGAAAATGTTTCCATGATTAGGAGAGTCTCGGGCCCAAAGAGAGAGCTTCAGAGTGAAGGAACGCCCCTTTAGAATGGAGATGTGGAGCAATTTATTCAGCCAGAGGGCGACAATCTGGGGAACTCACTGCCTACGGGGGGCTGTGGATCGAAAGTAATTCAGTGTATTAACTCAGAGATAGATAGGTTCTTGTCAGGAGTATCGTGCTGGAACAGAACAACATGTCAGGCAGCATCCGAGGGGCAGGAGAATCGACATTTCTGGCAAATGCCCTTCATCAGGAAAGGACTGATGAAGGGCTTTTGCCCGAAACGTTGATTATCCTGTTCCTCGGATACTACCTGACCTGCTGTAGGTTTCGAGCACCACACTCTGAACTCTTATCTCCAGCATCTGCAGCCCTCACTTTCGCCTGAAAAATAGGTTCTTAATGAATAAGGGGATGAAGGGTTACAGGGACTAAGTGAGAGAAACAATTCGACCATCATCGAATAGTGGAATAGACTCGATGGTCCAAGTGGCCTACTTCTAAATCTGATCACAGAAACTCGACAGTGTGGACAATGTTCCATGGCCACCTCACCTAACCTGCACATCTTTGGACTGTGGGAGGAAACAGGAATACCTGGAGGAAACCCACACAGACACAGGGAGATCTCCACACTGCCAATCACCCGAGGCTGGAATAGAAGCCTGATTCCAGTTGCTGTCAGGCAGCAGTGATAACCACTGAGCCACCGCGCAACACATAAGCCTCCTTCTTCTTTGTGACAAGAGATCCAATTTCTTTAGTAAACCACGGTTCCCTTACCTTATCACTTCCTCCCTGCCTGACAGGGACATACCTATCAAGGACATGCAATATCTGTTCCATAAACCAGCTCCACATTTCCATTGTCCGCAACCCCTGCATTTTGCTACCCATTCTCTGCATCCTAATTCCTGCCTAATCGCATTATAATTGCCCTTGCCCCATCGAAAACTCTTGCCCTGTGCATGTACCTATCCCTTTCCATCGCTAAACTAAATGTATCTGAATTATGGTCACTCTCTCCAAAGTGCTCACCTAAAACTAAATCAAACACCTGGTCTGGTTCATTACCAAGCACCAGATCCAATGTGGCCTTCCCTCTTGTCGGCCCTTCGACATACTGTATCAGGAAACCCTCCTGTACACACTGGACGAAAACTGATCCATCCGACGTACTAGAGTTATAGCATTTCCAGTCAATGTTGGGGAAGTTGAAGTCCCCCATAATGACCACTCTGTTACTTTCAGACCTAGCCAGAATAATTTTGCTAATCCGCTCTTCCACTTCCCTGGAACTCTGTGGAGGCCTATAAAAAACTCCAAGCCGTGTGACCTCTCCTCCCTGATTCTAACCTCAGCCCACACTACCTCAGTAGACGAGCCCTCATCAAAAGTTCTCTCAGCCCCATTATACTATCCTTGACTAACATGACATGCATGGGCCCATTGCGATGCTTCAAACTCCATGAGGCAGCCATACTCTCTATGATAGACAGACTCAATCTGGAACCTCCTCTGTCCTTAAGACCTTATACACTGCCTGCACTCCTCCGTTTCACCTTTGTATGTTCCCTTTCCAACCCACCTCACCTGCATTACTCCACAGTTGGAGCTGTCAAGGGTAGAAGTCTGTGGAATAGCCTCCCTAACCTTCTCTATCCTCCTTTAAGATTTTTAAAAAATCATTCTTTTTAATCAATGTTTTTATCATCCATGAATCACCTTAGGAGATTTGCCATTGTTAAAGATTCCATACATTGCAAGTAGTTGTTGTTATTGCCGTGCATTAGGAGAAACAGGAATGATGCATTCAAAATCTAACAAGAAAGTCACTGATTGGCGCAGTGTATCGGCCACCAAATATAACATCACATTGGGATGGGCAATAAACATAGAATTAACTAATGCCTGTAAAAATGGTACGGCTATTATCATGGGTGATTTTAATCTACATATAGTTTGGTCAAACCAGCTCAGTCAGGGTAGCCTTGAGGAGTTCGTTACACGTATCCATGATAGTTGTTTTTTTACCAGTATGAAATGGAACTGACAAGGGAGCAAGCTATCCAAGGTCTGGCCCTTGTGCAATGAGACAGGGATAATTAATGACCTCAGAGTTAGGGATCCTCTTGGAAGAAGTGATCACTGTATGGTTGAATTTAGAATACATATGGAGAGTGTGAAGATAAAATCTAATACCTGGGCCCTGTGCTTGAACACAGGGATCTATAATAGAATGAGGGAGAACCTGGATAAAGCTGACTGGAAACAAAG
>NW_025214314.1:12134-17314 GCF_004010195.1 Chiloscyllium plagiosum | reverse complement strand
ATGAGGGGCATGGATAGGAGAAATAGACAAAGTGTTTTCACAAGGGTTGGGGCATCCAGAACTAGAGGGGATGGATTTAGGGTGAGAGGGGAAAGATATAAGAGACCTAAGGGGCAACGTTTTCACACAGAGGGTGGAACGGGCATGGAATGAGCTGCCAGAGGAAGTGGTGAGGCTGGTACATTTGCAACATTTAAGAGGCATTTGGATGGGTATATAAATAGGAAGGGTGTGGAGGGATATGGGCCGGGTGCTGGCAGGTGGGACTAGGTTCAGTAGGGATATCTGGTTGGCATTGACGGGTTGGACCGAATGGTCTTTTTCCTGGCTGTACATCTCTATGATTCTATGATCTGATAAGGGCCTGGGGATTAATCCACCTTTATGCATTTCAAGACATCCAGCACCTCCTCCTTTGTAATATGAACATTTTTGCAAGTTGACAGCATCTATGTCCCGACATTCTGCATCTTCCATGTCCTTCTGACAGTAAACACTGATGTAAAACACTTGTTTAGTATCTCCCCCATCTCCTACAGCTCCACATGCATGTTGCCTTGCTGATCTTCAAGGGGCCCTGTTCTCTCCCCAGTTGCCATTTTGTCCTTTATATTTTTATATAAACCCTTGGGATTCTCCTTAACAATATTTGTCCAAGCTATCTCGAGCCCTCTTTTCGCACTCCTGATTTCCCACTATAGTACACTCCTACTGCCTTTGGACTCTTCTCAGGATTCACACTCTCTCCTGAGATATGTTTACTTCTTTTTCTTCACTGAAACGTCAATTTCTCTCCTCATCCAGTATTCTGTACACCTATCAGCTTTTCGTTTCACTCTAACAGGAATACTGTACACTGTCTCTGGACTCGTTTAAATTTTCTTAATGGGAGTAACGAGATGAATGTAGAGACATGTTGTGATAGAAGACCTCAGACCCGTGGTGTGGTCCTCTTGTACAATGTGGGAAATAAGGGACGCTTCCAGTGTGCCTGACGGCTTTGTGTACTGCAAGTGTGTCCATATGAAGTTACTGGGAAACTGCTTTTCAGATCAGGAGCTGTGAGTGGACTCACTGTGGAGCATCTGAGAATGTTATGGTCAGCACGTTTAGTGAGTTAGTCACACTGCAGGTGAGGGCTACACAGGCAGAAAGGGAATGGGTGACCATCAGATCAAGGAAAAGTCTCAGGAAGGGAGTGCAGGAGTCCCCAGTGGTCATCTCCTTCTCATACAGATACTGTATCCCGCTTGGGATTCTATAAGGTGATGCACTATGTGAAGAATAGCAGGAAGGCAGAGTACTGGGTCAATGGAAAGATTCTTGGTAGTGTAGGATATTGGAGGCCATGTACATAGATGCCTGAAGGTTGCCACCCAGGTGTACAGTGCTGTTAAGGTGGCATACAGTGTGTTAGGTTTTATTCGTAGATGGATTGAGTTCTGGAGCCGCTATATTATGCTGCAACTATACAAAACACTGGTGCGGGCATATTTGGAATATTGTGCGCAGTTCTGGTGCCAATATTTCTGGAAGGATGTGGAAGCATGGTAAAAGGCGTCGAGGATATTTACCAGGCTGTTGTGTGGTCTGGAGGGAAGGTCTTGTGAGGAAAGCTTGAGAGACTTGAACGTGTTCTCATTGGCAAGACTATTGTTCTACAAGAGATTTTTACTCTCTTAAACAGAGTGATGGACCTTGTATTGTGGGCTTACGAAGTGTCACTGATCTCTACCAAACATAGACGGGGTAGAGAATACTGCCTGACCTGCTGCGCATTACCAGCAACACATTTTTCAGTCTGATCTCCAGCATCTGCAGTCCTCATTTTCTCCATGTACGAGGTAGAGTCAGGGCAATAATAAGAGGCTGCAACAGGAGGTGGACAGGTAGCTCCATACAAAACCCGACTCCTTCTCAACTGTTTTCACCACAAAAACCGAGCGCCTTCCAGAAAAGCACCTCCATATGCCACCTCTTTGCCCCACAATCGTGGTATTTGGCTGTGCACTAAGAGGAGTGCAACAGTCTGTACTGGGACCCTGAAACGCATGGTAAAGAGTCAAATCATCTGAGCATTGAGAGCCCCACCACATTGCATGCATTTTCTTTTGTTTTCACTCTATTCCTGACTTCCCTTGGTTTTCCTAATGAACCTGCTAAAAGTTGTTATTACACACATCTGCACAAGCAGTGAATTGTACCCAGGCCTCTCGGTCCAAGATTCGGGATATTTTCACCGCATCGACTCGAACTTCCTTTGTCCCTTGCCTGCAAAGTCACACCTGAATCAACTCTGCAATTGAGAGGAAGGGGCGGAACAGGAGGACCGAGTAGCGGCCGGTCGTCTAACCAGAGTGAATGAGGAGGGGGACCAAAGCATTCTCGGGAGTGAACACTTCAAGATTGGTCAGAGACCAAACTATTTTGCAGGATTGATCATTCTCACGACATAGTGGAGCATTAAACGTGTCGCATAAATCATGTGAGATTTTAAAAAATACTGTAGTTGAAATGGAAATCTGATAACGTACATATTTCCAATCGATTTACACTACTCGAGTCAGAAACTTATTTTCAAACTCCCAGAACAATTGGCAATTTACTTACCCGGCCGATATGTTTGATTTGGACTGGACCATTTGCATGTTAGACATCTCTATGACTTTAACTCGACAAAGCAATTGTTAATGACTAATATTTTACCCATCAGTCTGTGCAGATATGAATATTCTCTATAAACTCACTGATAAGCTCAGACGCACGCGCAGTTTGGTTTCCATGCAGAGCATGCGCAGTGTCACATTGATCACGACAGAGAGTGAGAGAGACATGGAGCTGCTTTCTCTGGCAGCGGCTGCGATCGGCTTCAGAGAGCGGCGCTCAGAGCCGGTGTGTGGGAGCCTCGCTGGGAGAAAGGAGCGAAGAGATTTCACAAATCCCGGATACAGGTTAAAAATAACTCGAAAAAGATCCTCCAGATCCGGGTAAGGAGGCGGCGGTTTCTGATCAGGGAAGCGGCCCAGGGTCATGGCCGCCATTTGTTTGAGGGAAGAGGGAGCGCGGGCCTGAGGGCCGCCATCTTGAGAAGGTCAAGGTGCAGGAGGGCGGGGCTCTCGGGGTCTGTAGAACAATCAGAGGAAAGGGAAGACCCATTGTTACTGATTAATTCCACGAACACAGCTTCACTGGGCGGTCCTGCAGGAATATCCTCTCTCAGTCCGGCTGGGAAGTTTCACCCAAACAGAACCAGCAGATCTCCTCCTCTCTCAGCTCCCCTTCTGTCCTTCCTGCAGCATATGTCCCCTCGGACATTGAGTTGCCTGTCCTGTCCCTCCCTCATCTGTTGTTTCTGTAATACCTGTGATATCCCAATCGCATCTTAGATTACTTCACTAAAAACAGGAATGCACCCGATGGATTTTTCCTAATATCAGCAATTGTTTAATACTCACTTACAGGTTTTTAATTACATAGTTTTTTGAAGCATTAACTTCACATTCAATCATTTGCAATGGTAGGATTTGAACCTGTGTCCAGAGAACACTTGCTGAGTTTCTGGATAAATTGTCACACAATAATGCCACTAGGCCATCACTTCGCCTGCTCACAGATTGTATATCCCAGTGCAACATGAATCAACACTCTTTCTTCCTGCATAATTGTTTGACCCGGCACTCTGGTGATGTGACTCAGTACCTCTCCATGTGGTATGCCTCACTGTGTGGGTCTAATTGCTGCCTCTGTCACCGTCTCTCACTCTTGAAGCTACTCCAGATCATGAGCCAACAGAATTCTCCACTCCAGAGAGATGAGGCAGCACAGGTCAGCAATGTAGACTGGGATTTTCCAGATCTCTGTGGGCTCAGAGCCATTTTATATGTGTGACCCTCAAAGCATTAGTCTAATTTCCTATTCGGCCTATTTATGTGTCTCCTACAGGTACTCATGGAGTTCCTGACTCAATAGACTTGCCAACCGTTGGTTGGGACGATGGTTGGTCAGCCAGAAAGACAAAGTCAGGGAGGTCGGGAGTCTTCAATAAATCCTGCTGCCCGGTAAGATCATTCCAGTGCACAGAGCAGAAAGTAATAAGGGGGATCCAAACGTCAGCTAACAAGACATGACATAGAGAAAGTGCTGGAAGGGGATCACAGTACAGACACACCCCAGGCTCAATCACCACGCCTTTTGCAAGTTTTGTTGTAATGAGACAGCATCGGGAGTTCCCAGTTATCAGTCCAGGCCTGTGCTTTCTTAGGGAGCATCAGAACAACTGAGGGGAAAGCAGGTCTCCCACGAGAGGGTGGTAATTCTGCCTGGGATCTTTCTGTTCCCTATTCCCTCTCCAACACTGTATCAATGGCTTGTATTGAGGACCAGTGTCTTCAATCATTCTAACTCCTATAACAGTTACTATCTCTGTCATCTCCTCCCCCTCACCAATTATTTTACATATTTGAAACCTCCAGTCCAGATGACCATCCGTATCACTGTAACTTGCTTCAGTCTCTACAACAGTCTCCTCCTCTAATAACTGGAGACATTGGGTCTGTTTCTGTGTGGCATGACTCTTCGGCCGAGGTTTCCTAAATGGAATGCGTCGCGTTTGCCTATGTTTGGCTCATATCCCTTCAAACCTTCTCCTCTCCATGTGCCTGCTCGAGTGTCCTTTCCATGTTGTAATTGTACTTGTTTTTACCATTTCCTCTGGCAGTCCGTTCCGTCTGTGCACCATCCTCTGTGGATAATGTTGCCCCTTAGCTCCATCTTTAAATCCTTGCTCTCTCACCTCACGTTTATGCCTCGAGCTTTGGATTCACCTACCCTTGGCAATTCACCTTACTTAGACCCTACATGGTTCCATAAACCTATACAAGGTCACCCCAGGTGAAATATTAACGACAGTGTTACCAATATCTCCAACTCACGTACTCAATGCTCTGGCCAATGAAGACAAGTGTGCTAATTGCCGCTTTCAACACCCTGTCACCCTGTGATGCCAGTCCAAGGAACAATGTAACTGCACCCCTTGGTCTCTCCCTTTTCTACAACACTGTCCAGGGCACAACCATTACCTGTGTTAGTCCTCCCTGGTTTGTCTGAACTAGATCCAACTCCTGAATTAAATTCCATCTTTCATAACTTGGTCTACTGGCCCAGTTGATTAACATCCCCTT
>NW_025214314.1:4542-11205 GCF_004010195.1 Chiloscyllium plagiosum | reverse complement strand
TATTCCTGTACTAATCCAAATGTCTTTTGAACATTTTAATTGTCTCCATGTTCACCCCTTCCTTGGGAAGTTCATTTCACACACAACCCACGCTCTGTGTAACAATGTGCCTCTCATGTCTTTTTTTTATATGTCTCTCCTCTGAACTTAAAAACGTAGTGCCTTTGTCTTGAAACTCCCCTGTCCATGGGAAAAGACAACTCCCATTAACTCTATCTAGCCCCCTCATGATTTTATAAACTTCTATGAGGTCATCTGTCAACATTCAGGTTTCAGTGAAAAATACCAACCTATTCAGCCTTTCTTTATACTGAAACCTTTCGTACCGAGCCACAACCCAGTAAATCTCCTCCCAACCCTTTCCAGCTTAATAATATCCTTCCTATAACTGGGCGACCAGAACTGGACACAGTATTCCAGAAGAGGACTCACCAATGGCCTGTATAATCTCAATGCGACTTCCCAACTCCGATATGCAAAGGACTGAGCAATGAAAGCAAGTGTGGCAAGCACCTTTTTTTAAACTATCCTGTCTCTCCATGTTGCAAACTTCAAAGAATTATGTAGCTGAACCCTGAGGTCCCTCTGTTCTACAACACTACCGAAGGTCTTTCCATTAATTGTATAAGCCCTGCCCGTGTTTGTTGTAGAAAATGCATTACCTCGCTTTTATTCAGATTGAACTCTATCTACAGTTTTTCAGCCATTCACACATTTCATCAGGATCCCTTTGTAATCTCAGAAAATCTTCTTCACTGTCCACAATGCCACCCTCCAGTCTAACAGCCTATCACACATAGCACTCTATGGTACAAATATCTCTGTTGGAGGCCCTACAATTTCTTCACCAGCTTCCCACAATGTCCTGAGATACAATAGATCAGGTCCTGGGGATTTATCTACTTTTGTGTTTTAAAACCTCCAGCACCTCCTTTTCTATAATGTGGACTCATTTCAAGACATTGAATCATAGAGATGTACAGCACGGAAACAGGCCCTTCGGACCAACGCCTGCATGATGTATTTAGTCACATTTGCCACAATTTTGCCAATATCCCTCTGAACCCTTGCCGTTCATACACCCATCCACATGCCTTTAAAATGTATTTCTATCACACTCCAATAATTGCTCTGGCAGCTTATTCCATCCACTCTTCGGAAGTCAGTTGTCCTTTAGATACCTTTGAAAAGTTTCCCTCGCCTGAGGAAATGACCTTGTCTCTTGACCCTGTCAATGAACATCATGATTTTCAACACCTTTTATCGGTTAACTCCTCAGCCACCCATGTTCAACTGAAAACAGCCCCAGCCTATTCAGGCTTTTCCCTGAAGCGCAAACCCTCCAACCCTGGCAACATCTTTGGTCATTTCTTCTGAACCGTTTCATGTTCCACGACACACTTCCGAAGGCATTGAGACCAGAATTGCACACAGTATTCCAATAGTGGTCAGGCCAAACACTGTTTAGTCCCCTGAGCGCCCCAGTCTTTATCCACAGTAAATTCCAAAGTGAAATATTTGTTTCGGATCTTGTAGTTTCACACATCGTTGACTTCATTGATCATTAAGGATACAGGGTTTGTCCCGAGCTCTTCTTTTGCTCTTTATACGCTTGTAGAGTCTCTTTGGATTCTCCTTAACTTTCTCTGCCAAAGCTATCTCATGTCCCATTTTAACATTCCTGATTTCCATCCTAAGTGTATTTCTACAGCCCCGATGCTCCTGAAAGGATTCCCTTGAGTCAGCCAGTTATATCTGACATGTGACGCCTTTTTTCTTGACCACAGCCTTGAAATTCAGCCAGTGTTTTCTAATTCAGTCAGCATTGAGCTGCACACTAACAGGAACACGCTGGCGCTGAACGCTCCTTTTATCTCGGTTTTAAAATATCCTTCTTGCCAGACTTCCCTTTATCTGCAAATAGCCTCCCAGATCTACTTTAAAAATTCATGTCAAATACTATCTTGCTCCATTGAATAACTTTAACTTGTGGACCAAGCCTGTCCTTTTCCATCGCTATTTTCAAACTAATACAATTGTGGTAACTTTCCAAAGTGTTTCCCCACTAACACCTCAGTCCCGTTCCCTACCTTGTTTCCCAAGGGGAGGTCAGGTTTAGCCCTGTTCTCCAGTTGGGCCACTTACATAATGACTGGGAGTTTTTGGAACACACTTAACAAATACCTTCCATCCAAATGCTGAACTTAGTAGCAATCCCAGACCAGATTTGGAAAGGTTAAGATCCCCTATCATTACAACCCTATTATTCTAAGAGATACCTGAAACCTCCTGACATATTTGCTCCTTCACTTCACATTGCCTATCGCTGTAGTACGACCGTAGAAAACTAATGGCCAATTTTTATTTCTCAGTTCCACCAATATCGCTTAACTGGGCGGTCCTGCATGAATACTCCCTCTAGGTACTGCTGGGATGTTTCCCCCAATCAAAACCACCAGCTCTCCTCCTGTTTTGCCTCCTGGTCTATCCTTCCTGTAGCATCTGTCCCCTGGAACATTGAGCTGCTGGTCCTGTTGCTCCCTCAGCTGTGTTTCTGTAATATCGATGGTATCCCAATCCCATTTTCCTATCCATGCTCTGGGCTCATCTGCCGTATCTGTCTGGCACTTTGCATTGAAATAATTGCAGTTTAATCCACCAGTTTTCCCTAATTGTCTGCTATGTTCTTGCCTGCCTTGCCTACTTATATTGCTCTCTTGAACATTTGTACCAGCTCAAATTTCTTTCTGGCTTTACGACTGTTTGGGGTCCCACACCCCAGCCAGATGAGCTTAAATCGTCTCGAAAAGATCGAGCAACTCTCACCACCAGGATATGTATCCCCCTCCTGTTCCCAATTCAGGTGCCTTTCCCACCCTGTCTACCTGTGCTGACACTTTCTGACATCCAGGGACTTGCCCACCAAGGTCCCTGTATTCCTCAGTACTCCAGGAGGACCTACCATTCATGATGTATATTGTTCATTTATTACACTTCCCACAGTGCATTACCTCACAGTAATCTACCATTACTCTGCTCAGTTTATCATCTGATCGATATCAGACTACAGCCTGAGACCATCCCCCTCACTGTGGGCAACACCCTCAGCTTTCATGTCATCTGCAAACCTACTAATGATTCCTTCTGCTTTCATATCCAAGTTATTAATGTACATAATAACCAGCAATGGTTCCAGCACAGATCCCTGTGGTACATCCGCTGGACAAAGGCTTTCAATCACAAAAGCAACCCTCCACCAATTGTGAATCCAATTTACAAACTTGCCTTGGATCCCATGGGCTCTTCCCTTTTGGACCAGATTTCCATATGGAACCTTGTCAAAGACCTTAATGAACTCCGTATAAACCACATCATCTGCACTGCCCTCATGAATATCAGAGGACAGTCCTCTATGAAATCCATACAGACAACCCATAATGTATTCCTGTCCTTTCGAATGTTGATTCATCGTGTTCCTCAGAAATGTTTCCAACAACTTCCCTCCCCCTGCTGTCAGACTATCTGCTCTGTAATTACCTGGCCTATCCCTGCTGCCCTTCTTGAACAAAGGAACCACATTAGCGATCCTTCAGTTATTCGGCACTTCACCTGTGGCCAGCAAAGTATGAAATATATCCATCAGGGCCCCAGCAATCTCCTCCCTTACCTCCCATAGCAGCCTGGGACATCGTGTACCTATACTGGGAATTTCTCCACCTTTTTGCCTGTGAAAACATTTAACGCCTCCTCCTTATAAATCTTAATGTGTTCCAGAACCTCACCATCCCCGGCTACAATGTCTTTCACCTGTGTGAATACAGATGGGATGTACTCATTGAAGACCTCGCCACCTTCCTTTGGCTCCATGCACAGATTGTCCCGTTGGTTTCCAACAGGCCCCACTACTTTGTTGGGAATCCTCTTACTCTAACTATACTTACTAAATGCTTTGTGACTTTTCCTTAACATTATCTGCTAAGGATATTTTGTGACTATTGTTTGCCTGTTCATTTTTAAGCAACATTCGCTAGATGTGCTGCCTGAGGCATGCACTCCTCGCAAAACACATTGGCTCTGAATTCTCACTGCATCACATTAAACATCTCCCGTGTTCCAAATAGAGACTCCAACAAGTGTTGTTCCTTGCAGTCTCGGCTTTCCAGTCTAATGCTAATAATAACATCGAGTGACAGTGATAGTATAATGATAAATAGCCTCCCCAAGTTGAGATACTTAGCTTCTGCATTATCCTTATCTCTTTCCATAATGTCTGTGAAGCTAACAGTTATGGTCTCTGCTCAAAAAAGCTCCAAAAATCCTTGTCACTATCATCCTGTCCAGAACCCTACAGCCCACCCTGTCTCTAACATTTTTCAGTCCTTAACAACCTCCCCATCTGTGCACCTTCCTCCAGACTCTACAGCACATCATATCACTGTAACCTTCTCCAGTCCCCACAGCACTCATGCATTCACCTATTTACAATTGGTGGGTTTTGAACATGGTGAGTTCCTGGATAAATAGTGCAGCGATAACACCACCAGGCCATCAGTTTGCCTTCTCACAGGTTTCGCAAGCCTATAGTCTGCTGATATCACTCAGTATATCTCCAAGTGGTATCCCTCACTGTGTGGGTCTAATTGCTGCTTCTGTCAGCGTCTCTCGCTCTTGCAGCCACACGAGATCCTGAGGTAACACTCCAGAGAGAAGAGGCCGCATAGGCCAGGGATGGACACTGGGATTTTCCAGGTCAGTATGGCAATTATTACCATTGTGCATGTGTTTCCATCACCCTAATTTCAGAGCCCGTCTACATCTCTGTCTCCTGTAGTTATTTAGGAAGTTCCTGACTCAGTAGACTTCCCGACTGCTGGGTGTCTCACCCATCACCTCATTGAAGATGGTTGGTAAGCCAGAGAGGCAAAGGGAAGGGAGATCTGGTGCCTTCAATAAATCCTGCAGTGAGGTGAGATCACTCACAGCGCACAGAGCAATGAGAGGGCTCCAGACATTGGCTAAGAAGACATGACAGAGATACAATGCTGGAGGGGGAGTACAGTACAGACACACCTTAGGCGAAATCATCACCCCACTGTAAGTTTTGTTGTACTGAGACAGTGTCGGGAATGTCACAGTTATCAATCCAGGCCTGTGCTGTCTTAGTGAGCACCCGGACAACAGAGGGGAAAGCAGGCCTCCTACGAGAGGGTGGGAATGCTGCCTGTGATCTCTCTGTTCTGTATTTCCCCCCAACACTGTGTCTATGGCATTTCTTCTGGACCAGTGTCTTCAATAAGTTTTAACTCCTATAACAGCTCTTAGCTCTGTCGTCTCCTCCCCTGTCTACAGTCCCTCGCCATAATTGAAACGTACTGTATTCCAGTCTACCATCCCTATCTCTGTAACTTGCTTCAGTCTCAACAACATGCCTTGTCTAGATTGTCTCCTCCTCCAAAAACTGGAGACATAGAGTCAGGCAGCATGGAATCAGACCCTTCGGCCCAACCTGGCTATGCTAACCAGGTTTCCCAAACTGAACGAGTCAGGTTTGACTGCATTTGGCCCATGTCGCTTCAAACCGTCTCTTCTCTATGTACCTGCCCAAATGTCGTTTCCATGTTGTAATTGTACTTGTTTCTACCATTCCCTCTGGCAGTCTGTTCTGTCTCTGCACCATCCTCTGTGGATAATGTTGTCCCCCCCGCTCCCTCTTTCAATCTTTGCTCTCCCACCTCCTGCTGATACCCTCCAGTTTTGGGCTCACCGACCCTTGGCTATTCACCTTCCTTGTGGGCCGCATGGTTTTACAAACCTTTAGTAAGGTCACCCGTTGCCTCCTATGTCCAAGACAAATATTGAGGGCAATATTACAAATAGCTCCAATTCATTTACTCGGTCCTCTGTCCAATGTATGGAACAAAGCGCTGGCCAATGACAGCAAGTGTGCCAAATGCCGCTTTGCCCTCCCTGTCCACCTGTGATGTCACTTCCCAGGAACAATGTAACTGCACCCCTTGGTCTCTCTCTGTCCGACAACACTGTCCAGGGCCCTACCATTAACTATATTAGTCCTCCCTGGTTTGCCGAAACAAAATCCAACATCTGAATACAACTCCATCTTTCATTCCTTAGCCCATTGGCCCTGTTGATCACGATCCCCTTTGATACCTGTATTTACTGCACAGGAGACCACGGATTTTGGTATCTACAAACATAACAACAGTGACTCCTATATTTTCACCCAAATCGTCTTATGTAGTTGATGCACATCAGTGGCCCCAGCGCCAATCCTTACAGCACACTGCTGGTCAGAGGCCTCCAGTCTGAACAACAACCCTCTGCCTCCTCCTATCAAACCCATTGTGTATCCAGTTGGCTAGCTCTCCCTGATCCCATGTGATAGAACATAGAACATAGAACAAGACAGCACAGAACAGGCCCTTCGCCCCACGATGTTGTGCCGAACATTTGTCCTAGCTTAAGCACCCATCCATGTACCTATCCAATTGCCGCTTAAAGGTCACCAAAGATTCTGACTCTAACACTCCCACAGGCAGCGCATTCCATGCCCCCACCACTCATTATTGGCCAGTTAACCTTCATATCTCATTTTTCCTCTGCGTATTTCCTTCTTAGTAATCCTCTGTTGCTCTTTAAAAGCTT
>NW_025214314.1:0-2564 GCF_004010195.1 Chiloscyllium plagiosum | reverse complement strand
ACTGACTGTTCAGTTGATGCCGACCATAATCTAAAATTAATCTCGCCCCTCCTGCCTGTTCCTGGATCACATCCCTTCAAACCTTTCCTATTCCAGTACCAATCAAAATGTCTTTTAAACATTGTAATTGTCCATATATTCGCCCCTTCCTTGGGAATTTCATTCCACACACAAATCACCCTCTGTGTAACAGATTGCCCGTCATGTTTTCTGTTTTTAAATCTCTCCCTTCTAACCTTAAGAAATGTAGCCCCTCATCCTGAAGCTCCTCTGCCCCTTGGGAAAAGACTAGTTGCATTAATTCTATTTATACCCCTCATTGTTCTATAGACTTCTATACGGTCACCTCTCAATCTCCAGGCTCAAGTGAAAAATGTCCCAGCCTATACAGCCTTCCTTTATAACTAACACCTTCCATACCAAGCACCATCCCTGTAAATTTGATCTGAACCCTCTCCAGCTTAATAATATCCTTCCTGTTAATGGGTGACCAGAACTGGGCGCAGTATTCCATCAGTGCCCTGAACAATCTCCACACAACTTCTCAACTCCTAATCTTGAAGGACTGAGCAACAAAGGCAAGTGTGCCAAGTACCTTTTATAACCATTCTGTCTCTCCTTGTTGCAACCTTCAAAGAACTACGTACCTGAACCCCAAGATCCCTCTGTTCTACAACACTACCAAAGACCCTACCATTAATTGTGAAAGCTCGACCCTTGTTTGTTGAAACCTAAATGCATTACCTCGCATTTGCCCGAATTGAACTCCATCTGCAGTTTTTCAGCCATTCACGTATTTCTTCAAGATCCCTTTGTAATCTCCGAAACCCTCCGTCACTGCCCACAATGTCACCCTCCAGTCCTCCAGCTCATCACACGTGGCTGTCAATGGCACAAATATCACTGCTCAGGGCCGTACAATTTCTTCCCCAGCTTCCCACAATGTTTTGAGATATATTTGATCAGATCCTGGTGATTTATCTACCTCTATGATTTAAAACTTCCAACACCACCTCGTCTATAATGTGGACTCACTTCAAGACATTACGTCATCGAGATGTACAGCACGGAAACTGACCCTTTGGTCCAGCTCCTCCGTGATGTTTCTCATTCCAATTGCCAGAACTTTGCGAATATCCCTCTCAACTCTTCCGATTTATATACCCATCCAGATGCCTGCTAAATATATTTCTATCGGCCTCCATCATTTCCTGTGGCAGCTTATTCCATACACGCGCCATCCTCTGCAGGAACCAGATGTCCCTTAGGTCCCTTCTACATCTTTCCCTCTCACCTTGAAGTTATGTCCTGTAGGTTTTAACTCCACCCAGACTGGAGAAAAGACATTATCTATTGACCCTATCCATGCCCATCATGATTTAAAAAAAAAACTTTGCAAGATAACTCCTCAGTATCACATGTTCAAGTGAAAATGGCCCCAGTCTATTTAGCTTTTCCCTGTAGGTCAAACCCTCCAACTCTCCCAACATCCTTGTTCATTTCTTCTGAACCTTTTCATGTTCCACAATATCCTTCGGATGGCATTGAGACCAGAATTGCTCACAGTATTCAAATAGTGGTCAGGCCAAGCACTGTTTATTTCCCTGAGTGCCCCTGGCTTATCCACAGTAAGTTCAAAGTGAAATATTTGTTTAGGCTATTGTGGTTCCACACATTGTTGGATTTGTTGATCATTAAGGATACCAGTTTGTGTCCCTAGCTATTCGTTTGCTCTTAATATACTTGTAGAATCTCTTTGGATTCTGCTTAACCTTATCTGCCAAAGTTATTTCCTGTCCCCTTTCTGCATTCCTGATTTCCATCCAAGGTGTACTTCTACAGCCTGATGCTTCTGAAGGGATTCCTGTATCCAGCTGGCTACACCTGACGTGTGTCCCCTTTTCCTTGACCAGACCCTCAGTAGACAGCCAGTGTTGTCTAATTCAGTCAGCATTGAGCTGCACACTAACAGGAACATGCTAATGCTGAACGCTTCTTTTATCGCACATTTCAAATATTCGCAATTGCCAGAATTCCCCTTATCTGCAAATAGCCTCCCTAATCAACTTTTTTGAAAAAAAATCATGTTTTATACTATCAAGATTTGTCTTGCACCATTTTATAACTTTAACTTGTGGACAGGCCTGTCCTTCAGCAAAGCTATTTTCAAACTAATACAATTGTAGTCACTTTGCTAAAGTGCTCCCCCACTAACACCTCAGTCCCGTTCCCTACCTTGTTTTCCAAGGGGAGATCAGATTTTGCCCCTTTCTCCAGTTGGGGTATTTACTTATTGATTGGGTTGTTCTGGAACACACTCAACAAATTCCTTCCATCCAAACGCTTAACACTGTGGCAGTCCCTGTCCAGGGTTGGAAAAGTTAAAATTCCAGACCATGAGAACCCTATTATTCTGACAGATATCTACGATCCCCTGACATATCTGCTCCTCAACATCCCATTGTCTATCACTGTAGTACAATCGCACCACAATCGTAAAAACTGACGACCAATTTTAACTCTCAGTTCCACTATAATAGCTTAACTGAGCAATCCCTCACGAA
>NW_025214313.1:37241-41460 GCF_004010195.1 Chiloscyllium plagiosum | reverse complement strand
ATAGACCTGAAATGCACATTAGATTTGCCAGTGTTGAATCTTTTTCTAAAGCACATCATTGGCTATAATTTCGCTGGCGGTGTAGGACGTTGTACAAATACAAGGACATTTTTTTCATTCTCGATCCATTGCTACCTTTATTCATCCCTCGGTACATGAAAATGTATCGTTCCCATCGACTTTGCCTTTCATCAATGTTTGTTTTACAACTTGATCTCCCATCCTCTTCCTTCGTTCTGAACCAAAATAAGGGGACAGCGAATACTGGCGTCATGTTGCGGACAAGACAAATGCTGGAGTTTCAGATTGGAACCATCCATTCCATAAGACATATTAAGCAGCGATGATTTAGAAATTCAGTGGGGTTTCCTGGCGCATGTTCGAATTCTCCCAACTATGTTTTGATGACTTCCTGCAAGACAAATTCTCTCTCATACTTCAAAACAAATCTCAACAACCCATGACAGTCATTCGATTAGAGTTAGGAAACTCAAGTCGTTCATCAGAAATATATCACTCTCAAAATGTTATCTCTGTTTCAGTTTCCACATTTACCACCAGACACGTCGGGTTTCTGCAGTATTCTGTGAATGCACTGTGCACAAGCGCTGCATTTCATTACATTCCTTCAAACCTCGTCCTCTGCACACTGACCCTGGTCAGTGGCAATAATTCCTATTGCTCGTCAACGTGCTAATGTCCACCGTTCACTCCCCCATCAAAATAAATAGCCGCAGGAAATCTTCAGTTAACGTTCCTTGCTCCAAAGATAGCCTCGGGAATCTCTCAAAAAACCGGGACTTCTTAACCCTGGACGTGCAGTAAGGCAGAGGATTGTGAAGAGACATTGGGAAAATATTATCACTTGACTAGTGGAAAAATGTTAAGGAGGCAAAACATATAATCTAGTCCTCAGCTTTGTAACTCTTTAGAAACTCTCTGAGAAGTGAAATCAAAGGAGAATGAAGAATGGTGAACGGTCCGACTGAGCAGAGACAGTCAAGACAGCTTCCCCTTCTTTAAGAGGACAGAACATTAACATTGATGTTCTCTGGACAAAAACTGATCCGAGATATTGAAATAATTCTCGTTCACGTACATGACGAATACAAAGCTCATCTGGACTCCGGGTCAATGCAAAATCTCGATAGCACACATGACACTGAGAATCTTGAAGGGATATGGTCCCAGTTGGAGCATAGCTGGTTCCCAGTGACATGGGTGTGCCTGTCGTGGACGGGATCAGACTGTTCCCATGTCAGGAAAACGTTCTTCAAACGAAACATTTCATGTGAAGAACCACAAATAAGTATCTGCAATGTCTTAAAGATTAATGTAAACAATTGTGGATTCTGGGAATCTGAAAAAAAGCAGAAACTGTTGACGAAACTAGCTTGTTTGGCAGTACCTGCGGCAGATTACT
Organism: Chiloscyllium plagiosum; assembly: GCF_004010195.1. Classification (NCBI taxonomy): domain Eukaryota; kingdom Metazoa; phylum Chordata; class Chondrichthyes; order Orectolobiformes; family Hemiscylliidae; genus Chiloscyllium; species Chiloscyllium plagiosum. The sequence goes on along the minus strand of NW_025214313.1, from coordinate 40,037 downwards.
GAGTTCTGATGAATTTTTGTAATATTGTCTATGCTTCTCTCCGCATAGATTTTTCCAAACTTGCTGGGTTTTGTCGTGGAGAAAATATAGAGATTCACAAGGAGCCGCAGAGAGTTCTTCAAGAAGTAGCTCCTTTATTTATAATCAATAAACCGTGACACTGAGAAAGCAGAATCTCGAATGCCCACGAAGGCCATTGTCTTTATATCGGTTTTATTATGTTTCTGTTTGATGAATCAGCATTCCAAATATATTAATCGAAGTATCTCACTATAACTGCACAATAAACCTGTGATGATAGTTCCCATCATCTCTTTCATTGTTCACTCTACTTAATATTATTCTATTTTCACGGTTAGATTTTTAGCGCCAGCATTTGTAAACATGGTCTTTCATTCCAGACCCTACTTAATATTTTCCCAATGTAATGATCAGTTATTTATTGTCAGTGGTCTCAAGTAGGCGGTCTATAGTATTAATTAGACATTTAATGTCATGTCCCAAATATTGATGTTCTCAATCTTGTCATGGTGATACAAAACTGGGAGACTAACTTTGCTAGCTGTGTAATCTCATTTTCTCCATAATGACCTTTCAGCCTCAACCTTGCTCTGCTAAGTTGTGTAAGAGCATCCCACGAATCTTATCTCATCCTGCATTCCACAGACCTCTTGCAATAGATCGCCAGTGGTCTTCCTGCTTTATCCCTTCCTTTGCTTTCATTGTCTTTGCTTTCCATTCTGTCATTCTGACTAATAGCAGTCATTCCTGGCATTGGATTCGCTGAGGGTGAAGGGTCAGTGAACAGAGCGGATTGCCCCTGTTGTTCTGTTCCTGACTCTCCACCTCCCGCTCTGTTTGTGACCACTCAATCTCCCGGGAAATGTACTATTCCTAGCAACGGTTGCCTGTAGTTATTGAAGTGGCAGTAGTAATAATAATAATAATAATAATAATAATAATAATATCAACAATAACAATAACAGAAACATTGTGGCCGGGTGCAGCTGTGATCGGCTGAAGAGCCTACTGCTGTACTGTACTGCATTTTCTGACTTTCCAGCATAAAACTCCAAATCTTCAATGTGTCATAAAATTTCTCTCTCATTCTTCTATCATCCAATGACATAAAGCTTCATGTACTCCATCTCTTCAAATTAGACATTACATCCATTCCCAACATCAGCCGAGTGAACCTTGTCTGGTCGACCTTCAACACAAGAATATATTGCATTAGGACACTCATACTTTTCATAATAGTCTTGTGTGGCTTGACTTGCGCCTTGCATTGTTTTAGAAAGACTCCCTATTATCAGACTCCATTCCCTTTGTAATACATGCCAGCATTTCATTTGCTTTCTGTATTGCCTGCTCATCCTGCAAGCTTTATTTTTCAGATTCATGTACAACGACATCTAAAGGCCTTTGTGTATTAAGTCTTAAAGCAAAAGGCGTTAGCCTTATTGCAAATCAGGAACGTGCTGCATTGTATATCAAAGGCTATGGCAAACAATAACTGAACCCTTACAAACAATGGGTGATGAATGAGTTGATAAAAGAGAGATATCTTTTTGATGGACTTGTTGGATTTTATGTTTTGGAGTGGCTGTTAATGGCTGAATACTTAAGGAATGTGGGAGAGTGATATGGTTTATTTGTAGTTTCAGAAGGCGTTTGGCAAGTTTCCATAAGGACTACAGAGGAAATAGGGAAAGAATAGGGGCAATCATGATAAAAATCAACGAGACCGTCTGTATGGAACCACAGGAGGCGGGGAAGATCCTAATCAAATAGTTTGCTTTGGTACTTACTGTGAATACTGTAATAGAAGCTCGGGGAATTGAGGAAAAAAATAACGGAGTATTGACAAGAGTTCACAAAGATTAAAGAACAAAGAAAATGTACAGGAACAGGATCTTCTGCCTTCCAAGCATGTGCTGATCCAAATACTCTGCCTAAACCTATCACGCAATTCGAAAGGATCTGTATCCCTCTGCTCTCCATCTATTCATGCATGTGTCCAGACGCTGCATAAATGAATCTACCATGTCTACCATGCTGGCAACGCGTTCCAAGCATTTATCACCCTCTGTGTGAAGTACTTTCAGCGTGTAACCCCCTTAAACTTCTGTCCTCTCACCTTGAAGATGTGACTTTTCGTTAGTGAATCCGTCATCCTGGGAAAATGCTTATCTCTATCCACCCTGTTTATATCCTCCATGATTTTGTTTAGAAATTGACGTAAAGATGGAAGAAGTGTAGGGTAGGTGAAAGGACATTAAGGTGGACAAATTCCCAGGATCATTTGGGATCTATCCAAGGTTGCTGAGGGAAGTGACAGAGTAAATAGCTGAGGCCCTGACATATAACTTTGAGCATCCGTAAGCACAGGTGAAGTGCCGAAGGACTGGAGTGTTGCTAATGTTGTCCCCATATTCAAGAAGTGCAGTAGGGATTTTCCAGGTAACTGCTGTCCATTGACCCTCATGTCAGTCGTGGGAACGTTCGGATGAGATTTCAGGAGCAGTGGAAGTTCATAAGACACAGAAAGGTAGATAAATCCTCAGGATCTGTGCGAGATATGCGGCTGTCCAGCCCCATCTCCGGCACTTTTATTTCCCTTCCCAGGAACAAAGACACGGAGGAGTCTGTCCAAAACTTTTCATTCAACTTTGCAAAGTCGGGTGCGAAAAATGGTACACACCCCTTAATAATAATCTCCACATCATCATATACACGTAAATGTGGGCTGGGTCTCCTACTGCTGTCTTGACCAACGAGTGCTAGGGTTCCCCA
>NW_025214313.1:21206-33905 GCF_004010195.1 Chiloscyllium plagiosum | reverse complement strand
AGGGCGGGCACTCGTGCATGCGTAGCAATCACTCTTTTTCATGCTCCTCGCAGTATATTTGACCCATTCCATCCAGGCATTCGCCTCCCCGTATCCCGTTTCTATTTCAAAGGTCTTTTCCAAATCCGTCACCTCAATTATTCTAATTTTGCCCTGCTCGTCGGTGGTGGATGAGCCCCAGACTCAGCTTCAATGACCGTGATATACGTGCAGCACAGCTGCACCCCTCCTGTCCTGCCTGGCCCCCAACTCTAATACCCAGTATTGTTCCATTAAGGCTCGCCCCGTTGTTTCCCAAGTTCTTTCTGGTCAGATAGAGCGGATTGCACTGATTCTGCCCACAATTCTGTCCAGGGGTGATGGGATCACGGACGACTGACACCATAGCCTGGACCCCGGGGGCTGGAGGCCTATGTATGCCTTCCCTACCATGCAATTGTAATACTAACGCCTGACCCTGGAATCTCCTTTCTCTCTCTAGGTTCCGTTTAGTTTGATTCAGTTCACTTTTAGTCCTGCAGGGCACCAACCCACATAGGTCTAAGCTAAATGTCTGTGTTGGCTTGTTGGCAAGCACGGAGATGGAGAACCACTGACGGTCCTCTACTTGTTTTTTTCGGAGGCCAAATTGGGTAACACGCACACCATGACCCAGCCCAAGGATAATGGCAAAGCAAGTTAACAATATGATTGACCGCATTTTGTCGCGACACCTTTAGCCAGAGGGCACAGTTCCCTTAGACTCGCCAAAGTCCGATTAGTTTGTTCTCAGGGTCTCTGTTCCTTAGCTGCCTATGTTGATGGTCTGGTTCATTCTTTCAACCTTGCCCGAGGAGGGGGGATGCCAGGGGGTGTGCAAATCCCAGTCAATCCCCATTGCTTGCACTATATTCTGGAGGACGGTCGAGGTGAAGTGGCTCCCCTGGTTAGACTCAATAGCGCGGGGTAGCCCAAATCGTGGGATGATTTGTTCGAGTAGAATTTTGCTAACCTGAGTTGCTGTTGCCGTGGCAGTGGGGAAAGCTTCCACCCATTCTGTCAGGTGATCTACTATTACTAATAGATACTTCAGGCGACCTATGGGGGGGAGCTCAGTGTAATCTACCTGGACATACTCAAACGGCCTATAAGCCGGACTCCTGCCCCCTTGTCTTGCATGCTGCCGCAGCCCCCTTTTGTTAATCTTTCGACATGTTATGCAATCTCCTGTGACCTGCTTAGCTACCGTGGACAGACCAGGGTGAGCATATCGGCGCAGGAAGGCATCACACAGTGCCTGGGCGCCCCAGTGACCCCCTTGGTGTAGACGGGCAATAATGTCCCGCGTCAACGGTCGATTTAGTAGCTGGCGGCCATCGGGTAAGGTCCACTTCCCTTCTCTATCCTTTGTACCCCCCAGAGACGCAAGAAGAGTTTCTTCTTTGTCGGTAAACGTGGGCACTTCGGTAATTTCAGATATCTGGGGAATCCTTACCAGGCAGTTTATTACTTCCTTCACCATCCCGGCCAATTTTGCCTGTTCATCTGCCAATTGATTCCCCAGGGTCTCTATTTTATCATCTTTCTGGTGCCCTTTCACATGTACTACATCAATCTCTTGTGGCAGCAACAAATCCTCCAAGATCATGGCTACTAGTTCCTCGTGGACCAACTCCTTTCCTCTGCTATTTATCATTCCCTTTTCCTTCCAGATCTTCCCAAAGGTGTGTACTACCCCAAAGGCATACTTAGAGTCAGTGTATATTGTCCCGGCTATTCCCTTTAAATTCCTCAAAGCCCGGTGCAAGGCGTACAATTCGCATGTTTGTGCGGACCAGGCATTCGGTAGCCGTCCACTTTCCACTAATTCCCAACCAGTCTCACTAATGACTGCATAACCGTTGTGTCTTTTCCCATCTATCACTCGAGAGGACCCGTCAATGTACCACCGCCTTCCTGCATGTAAGGGGGTGTCCCTCAGATCTTCCCTCACTTTACTCTGGTACTCTATTATGTCTGAACAGCAGTGTTCCAGTTCCTCCTCCCCTTCCCCTTTCCAAAGGAATTCCGCCGGGTTCTGGCAGCCCCCGACTTCTATTCGGAGGTCCTCTCGGTCTAACAGTATGGCTTCATATTTCAGAATTCTCGAGTCAGTCAGCCACCTTCCGGCCTTCTGATTCAGGATGGCTCTAACCTGGTGGGGAGTAGTGACTGTCAAGGGGGCCCCGAAAGTCAACTTCCTGCTTTCCTCTACCAGCTTTGCCGTGGCTGCCACAGCTTGTACACACTCCGGCCACCCTCGGGAGACTGGATCCAGAATTTTTGACAGGAAAGCCACGGGCTTCCTTTTTCCCCCCCAATCCTGGGTCAATACTCCAAGAGTGGTTCCCTTTCTGGAGTTCACAAAGAGACGAAATGTCTTACTAAAATCTGGCAGGCTTAAAACAGGTGCGGTCATCAATTTTTCTTTTAGTATTCCAATTACCTTTTTCTCCTCCTCCTCCCATTTTATTCTATTGGGTGCCTCCTCGATGAGTTTTAGGTACAAGTCTTTAGTAAGGGGGGCATAGTCATCTATCCATAACCGACAATAGCCTAAGAGTCCCAAGCACTTCCGCAACTCCCTCTTGGTTGTTGGGAGGCCTAGTTCGATTATTGCCCGCACTCTTTCTGGACTTATTCGTTTCTGTCCCTGGCTTATCAAGTGTCCCAGGTACTTAACCTCTTTCTCGACATATTGGAGCTTCTTCTGACTCACTCTTAACCCCTTCTCAGCTTGGTAATTTAACAGGGCATTAGTCCCAAGTAGGACGTCCTCCTCCGTGGGCCCGGATAAAAGGAGATCGTCCACGTATTGTATAAGCTGAAGGGCCGGGGACAAGGTTAGTCCCTCCAATAATTGTTCCAGAATCTGCCCGAACAGAGTCGGGGACTCAGTGAATCCTTGGGGGAGCACGGTCCACCTGTACTGCTGTTTTCTACCAGTATCAGGATCCTCCCATTCAAAAGCAAAAAGATCCCTACTGTCCTTGTCCAGGGAACACGCCCAGAAGGCATCCTTTAAGTCTATAACACTAAACCAGCCGTGGTCCGGGGCTATTCGCCCCAGAATAGTGTATGGGTTCGGTACCACAGGGTGCCGTACTTGGACAATTTTATTTACTTCCCTTAGGTCTTGGACCATTCTGTAGCTCCCGTCCGACTTCCGGACCGGCAGGATGGGGGAATTGTATCGTGACATACAGGGCTCTACTAAACCAGCTTTTATTAGGTCTTCCATAACTGTCTTCAGACCCTGCCTCCCTTCCCAAGAGATGGGGTATTGGCGCACTCTGACGTCGGGGCTCTGGGGCTTTAATTTTACCTCCACAGGTCGAATTGCGAGTCCCCCCCCCCGGTTCCCTTTGGCGACCCAAACCCTAGGGTCTATCTCTGTCAATCGTGCCTCACTAAGGTATGACATGGTAACGGCTAATTCATCCTCTTCTCCCACTTCTATTCGTAATCCGAAACGGACTATCAAATCCCGTCCCAACAATCCATAGGGAAGATGGGGGAGGTGAAGGAGTTCCACCTGGAGCTCCTCCTCCTCCAGCCGCAGGGGTTGTGGTTCGAATATTTTCGCACTAAAAACCCCACCCTTAACTCCTGAAATGTTTAATGTTTTAGCTTGGAAGCCAACCCCCCTAGGATGGAGGGGGATTGAGGACCTGCCGGCGCCTGTGTCAACTAAGAAGGTAACATCTTGTCTAAATGGGCCCACCCGTAAATTTACCAGGGGTTCTGGTAGGCCCGTGTTCCGATCCTCCCCTGACTTCCCTAATCCATTTGTTCACGCTCCATTTCATACAGCCCTTCTCTTTCCCTTTTAAACTCGGGACAATCCCTTTTCAAGTGTCCCAGTTTCCCGCAATGGTAACATCCAGCCATTGGAGGCCGCTCAAATCCATAAAATCCTCCTCTCTCACTTCTGCCCCCTTATTACATCCCTCTGAACGTAGACCTTCTGTGCTTCCCGTAATAATTCTGCAACATCTTTTTCAGCCCAATCCTCCACTTTCTGTAATTTCTTCTGAATGTCAGGCCATGACTTAGTCACAAAGTGCACCTTAAGCATGCCCTTGCCTATTTCCCCATCGGGGTCTAAACCTGAATACTTTCGCATGGACTCCGCAAACGGTCTAAAAACTCACTCGGGGATTCATCCTTTTTCTGTCCAACTTCGAATGCTTTCGCCAAATTCCGCTGTTTGGGCACGCAGGTTTGGATCCCCCTGATTATAAGGCTTCTGAGATCTGTCATATTGGCCCGTCCCCCCGCGTCGTTATGATCCCACCGGGGGTCCTCTAAGGGGTACTTCTGCTCTCCACGCTGAGGGCCGTCCTGATGCTCCCTATCCCAAATGGCCATTGCACTATTCCGGATCATAACAATTTCATCGTAATTAAATAGTATTCTCTTCATGGCCTGCAGTTCAGCCCATGTGTATATACTGGGCCCCAGAAATTGATCCAGTTGTATTCCCACACTGATGGGGTCGTCCAGTAGACGGGGTAGTTCGTTACGGAGTTGCCAGATATTCCCAGAATTTAAAGGTTGTACTACGAACCCGGTCCGTTCATTTCCAAACGGCACCTCTCGTAAGGGGTTCAGTTGTTCAATATTGTCACTCCTCCCAGCTCTCAATCCCTCTTCTCGGCATCTCCGCATCTCGAGTCGGACTGATTTCCTAGTGCCTCGGGTGGGTTCTGCGCCCCCTCCTTCCCCCCCCCCTCCCCCAGCAGTCCCTGCCTCACTGGTCATAGCCTGCTGGGAATTGGATTTATCCGTCGCAGGAGAGAGGTCCGCGCTGGACGCCTGGTCATGCGCCTGGTCGTGCGCCTGGTCGTGCGCCTGGTCGTGCGCGGGTGATATATACGGGGGCGGGCAGACAGTGGCAAACCGTCGGTGAGGATGTCCCAAGACTTCTGGGGCTTCCTCGGGTCTGTTTGGGGAATCAGAGGATAGAGACGCGTGGGACTCTCGCCGTCGCCCGCCAACCAGGCAGCGGCATATTTGCTCTCTTCTGGGTCAAACGGTTGTTTTCTGTTAACATATACATTTAGGATTTGACACACCCAGTCTTCATCAGACCCATACTCGGGCCAAACTACCGAGGGGGCGCGGATAGGTTCCTTGGTCCATATAAAACAACAATATTTTATCATGATCTCTTTCTTTAAGTCATTTGTTCTACTACTGTCCGTCCATAGACTTAACTTCCGACCTAGTGGACTATCGGGGGGTATTTCTTTCCCATTTGCAGTCTTCCCTGACTTCTCCTTAGTAACTCTAGAAGTCTGATTTCCCATGGTCTATCTTCGGTCCTGGTCTTAAACGCCTAAAACGTTTTCACAGATGACCGTCAAAACCACAATTTCCCGTGGCTTATCTTCGGTCCTGGTCTTAAACGCCTAAAACGTTTTCACAGATGACCGTCAAAACCACAATCTCCCGTGGCTTATCTTCGGTCCTGGTCTTAAACGCCTAAAACGTTTTCACAGATGACCGTCAAAACCACAATCTCCCGTGGCTTATCTTCGGTCCTGGTCTTAAACGCCTAAAACGTTTTCACAGATGACCGTCAAAACCACAATCTCCCGTGGCTTATCTTCGGTCCTGGTCTTAAACGCCCAAAGCGTTTTCACAGATGACCGTCAAAACCACAATTACCCATGGTTAATCTTCGGTCCTGTTCTTAAACGCCCAAAGCGTTTTCACAGATGACACAAGCATAGTAATCTCCACGCATTATATACACGTATATGTGGGCTGGGTGTCCTACTGCTGTCTTGACCAATGAGTGCTAGGGTTCCCCACTGTTTTCCTTATTTGGGTTCTGGTGCCTGCGCTTATTTTGTTACTCACTTGGCCAATCAGTGTTCGAGTTCCCCGTTCTTTCTTATATGGATGATGTTGTACAACTGTGGTTAAGGGCGGTCTCTCAGCTATCGAGGAAAGCTGTTACAATTGTTTCATTCATAAAAACATGGGGGAGGTCCGGCACCGGTTTCGAGTGTCTGCTTGTGTTTACTATAAGGCACTTGTGTTTACTATAAGGTAGAAAAGACTAAAATGCAGCTAACCGTTTAAAAATTACACTACCCCCTACAGTACTGACCCTCTGACAGTGCAGCACTCCCTCACTACTGACCCTGTCACAGTGCAGCACTCCCTCAGCACTGACCCTCTGACAGTGCAGCACTCCCTCAGTACTGACCCTCTGACAGTGCAGCACTCCCTCAGTACTGACCCTCCGACAGTGCAGCACTCCCTCAGTACTGACCCTTTGTCTGTGCTGCACTCCCTCAGAACTGAACCTTTGTCAGTGCTGCACTCCCTCAGGACTGACCCTCTGACAGTGCAGCACTCCCTCTGTACTGACCCTTTGTCAGTGCTGCACTCCCTCTGTGTTGACCCTCTGACAGTGCAGCACTCCCTCAGTACTGACCCTCCGACAGTGCAGCACTCCCTCAGCACTGACCCTCTGACAGCGCTGCACTCTCTCAGTATTTACCCTCTGACAGTGCAGGACTCCCTCATCACTGACCCTCTTTTTTTCGAATTCATAGAGTCTTGTGGAAATTTGGAGACATAGTTTTTGCAGATTCTGAAGAAGCTGAGAGAGACACACAAACCAAGGCCTGTCTGAAACTCTCTGTAATAGATGATTCAGAGGCACAGAGGCACAGAGGTGCACAGCTTGGAACTAGTCCCTCCTTCCAACGCGTCCATACCAACCAGATAGTCTCATCTCATTTCATTCCATTAGCTAGCACTTGGCTGATATCCCTCTGAACCCTTCCTATTCACATACTCATCCTAATGCCTTTTAAATATCACAATTGTACCAGCCCCATCACTTCCTCTGGCAGCTACCTGCATGCCCTTGAATAAGTGCTCAAACATTCATACTTTCGATACAATCTCTAATAAACACCAACCTATGAAAGACTATCATTGTCATTTTCAACCCACCCTTTGCTTCTTCATTCCGCTGATTTGAACAGAGGTTAAGAAACAGTGTTAGTGACCATCCACCGTGACCCTGTTATAAAACTTATTTTCAAATGTGGCTTGCATGTGTTTCGCACACCCTCTAATAGTTACCTGGAAGGTGGGGGTGAGCTGTACTCTCCTGCTGCAGTCCTTGCGTGTCCCACAGTGATGTTAGGGAGGTAGCTCCAGGATGTTGACCTGAATCATGTAAAGAGCTCTCTTCCTGGAGTGTCCTTTTTAAAGTTGGGAAGTTAATATAGACCAGGAGGAACCGAGAGCTGCTGTCTTGTCAGAGAGAGAGGCCTGGTCGGTTACACACCTCAGTTGAGGGCGAGGTTGAGAAGCTGGGGCCTTCATAGTAATTTCAGACATGATAGAGATTGAGCCAACAGCGTTGGCATCACGAACCTTTTAGCTGTGGTAACTGACCCCCCTTTGTAGTAGAAGGATTCAATCCCTTTAATAGAGCAAGCTTGAGAATTCAACACTAAAATCAATCTTTACAGACACGCTGGAGACCTGAAACATCAATACAGAGATTGCTGAAGAAACTCAGCATGTCCGCAAGCATCTCTGAAGGGGGAGGGAGCAAGAGACAGAGAGAGAGTTCACCTTTCAATCCAGTGATTTCTGCTGGAAAGTTCCTTCAGAACAGACCGTTTTGAGGAAGGGTCACTTGAAATGTGAATTGTTCCTCTCTCTCTTCACCATTGCCACTGAATATCCCCAGCCATCTGTTTGCGCCCACACCTCCCCCCTCACTTCACTCCAAGGCCCCAAGGGACACTTCTATATCCGCCACAAATTCACCTGCACCTCCACACACATCATCTATTGCATCCGCTGCACCCGATGTGGCCTCCTTTATATTGGGGAGACAGACCGCCTACTTGCGGAACGTTTCAGAGAACACCTCTTGGATACCCGGACCAACCAACCCAACCACCCCGTAGCCCAACTCCCCCTCCCACTCCACCAAGGGCATGCAGGTCCTTGGACTCCTCCATCGCCAGACCATGGCAATACGACGGTTGGAGGAAGAGCGCCTCATCTTCTGCCTGGGTACCTCCAACCACAAGGGATGAACTCAGATTTCTTCAGTTTCCTCATTTCCCCCTTGTCTCAGACAAATCCCTCGAACTCAGCACCGCCTTCCGAACCTGCAATCTTCTTCCTGACCTCTCCGCCCCCACCCCACTCCGGCCTATCACCCTCACCTTGACCTCCCTCCATCTATCGCATTTCCTACGCCCCTCCCCCAAGTCCCTCCTCCCTACCTTGTATCTTAGCCTGCTGGACACACTTTACTCATTCCTGAAGAAGGGCTCAGACCCGAAACGTCGATTCTCCTGTTCCTTGGTTGCTGACTGACCTGCTGCGCTTTTCAAGCAACACATTTTCAGCTCTGATCTCCAGCATCTGCAGCCCTCCCTTTTTCCATGATAGAGATTGAGCCAACAACGTAGGCATCACGAAGCTGTTAGCTGAGGTAACTGACCCCCCTTTGTAGCAGAGGGATTCAATCCCTTTAATAGAGCAAGCTTGAGAATTCAACACTAAACTCAATCTGTACGGATGCGCTGGAGACCTGAACCATTAACACAGAGATTGCTGAAGAAACTCAGCATGTCCAGCAGCATCTCTGAAGGGAGAGGGAGAAAGAGACAGAGAGAGAGTTTACCTTTCAATCCAGTGATTTCTGCGGGAAAGTTCCTTCAGAACAGATCGTTTTGAGGAAGGGTCACTTGAAATGCGAATTGTTCCTCTCTCTCTTCACCGTTGCTACCTGCTGAATTCTGCTGAATTTCCCCACCATCTGTTTGCTTGAGAATTTGACCTGATCCAAGCGTCATTGAGTAATTCAGTCTGCGTCCAATGCCCTGAGGCTGCTTCTGTTGAAAGTTGACAAACAGGTATAAGGCTTTGTAAGGTATTGTATTCGTCCGGCGGGCTTCATGGGAGAACAGATACAGAACACAGGCACTTCACAAAGATCCTTCTCAATGTAACTTTGTGATGTTAATTCAGAAGGAACAGCTCAGACCTAACATTTCAGTTAATCAGCCAAGGGGAGGAGATATGTCATTGCAAAGAATTGTTGTAAAGACTGTACAGAACCGAACTTTAGTGACTATGTTTGTACGTAAAGTGTTTTATTGTGAATAGTGTCTCTGTTTGAAAGTGGTATAAATATTTTTTTCGATGGGGACCAAGCATCTTGAGCTTGTGGAGGCATTGCCCTTGTGCCTAATCTTACTTAAATAAACGCTAGACAAGTTCGATACTCCCCAGGTATAAACATCAAACGGTTATCAACGGGGAGAAGATGGTGGGATGGTCACGGGGGCTCAGTGTTGCCTCACCCCACCCGGGTTCGATTCCATCCTCGGGCGACTGTCTGTGTGGAGTTGGCACATTCTTCCTGTGTCAGCCTCTGGGTGCTCCAGTTTCCTCCCACTGTCCAAAGATGTGCAGGTTAGGTGGGTTAGCCAGAGGAAATGAAGGGATCCATGGATAGAGAAGGTCTGTAGGATGCTCTGCCGAGGGTCAGTGTGAACCTGATAGGCCGAATGACCTTCTTCCATATCTTAGGGAATCTATGATCAATCCAGAGACTCAAATAATGTTCTGGGCCCTGGGCTGCAATCTTGGGGGTGGCTGTGGGTCATCACAGTGAGAACAGGTTTGGGGATGAACACGGTCCAAGGGGGCAACAGATTTGCTTTCGGAGGTGTTGAGGGCATGAATATTCTGTCGAAGTGCTTTGGGGATACACATACTGAGGGGATGGTTTCTAAGGTATTGAGGGAGCACTATCCATCAGTACAGGGTGCAGATGGTCGAAAGGTACAGATACACTTCATAGAACAGAGAACATAGAACGTAGAACAGAACAGCACAGTACAGGCCCTTCAGCCCACGATGTTGTGCCGACCATTGATCCTCATATAAGGTAAACCTAATGTACGAACCCTCAAATGTCTGTGACCATATGCATGTCCAGCAGTCTCTTAAATATCCCCAATGACCTCGCTTCCACAACTGCTGTTTGCAACACATTCAACGCTCTCGCAACTCTCTGCGTGAAGAACCCGCCTCTGACATCCCCTCTATACTTTCCGCCAAACAGCTTAAATCTATGACCCCTCGTGTTAACAATTTCTGCCCTGGGAACAAAGTCTCTGGCTATCAACTCTATCTATGCCTCTCCTTATCTTGTACACCTCAATTAGGTCCCCTCTCTTCCTTCTTTTTTCCACTGAAAGACGCCCGAGCTCAGTCAACCTCTCTTTGTTAGATAAGCCCTCCATTCCAGGCAGCATCCTGGTAGATCTCCTCTGAACCCTCTCCAAAGCATCCACATCTTTCCTATAATAGGGCGACCAGAACTGGACACAGTATTCCAAGTGCGTTCTAACCAAAGTTTTATAGAGCTACATCAAGATCTCACGGCTCTTAAGCTCAATCCTCCTGTTAATGAAAGCCAAAACACCATATGCTTTCTTAACAACCCTGTCCACTTGGTTAGCCATTTTAAAGTATCTATGTACCTGCACACCAAGATCCCTCTGTTCGTCCACACTGCTAAGAACCCTATCTTTAATCCTGTACTCAGCTTTCAAATTCGACCTTCCAAAATGCATCACCTTGCAGTTATCCAGGTTGAACTCCATCTGCCACCTCTCAGCCCATCTCTGCATTCTGTCAGTGTCCCGCTGCAGCCAACAACAGCCCTCTATACTGTCAACGACACCTCCAACCTTTGTGTCATCTGCAAACTGCTGACCCATCCTTCAATCCCCTCATCCAAGTCATTAATAAAAACTACAAACAGTAGAGGCCCAAGGACAGATCTCTGTGGAAGACCACTCACCACAGACTTCCAGGCAGAATATTTTCCTTCTAGTACCACTCGCTGTCTTCTGTTGGCCAGCCAATTCTGTATCCAGACAGCTAAGTTTCCCTGTATCCCATTCCTCCTGACCTTCTGAACGAGCCTACCATGGGGAACCTTATCAAATGCCTTACTGAAGTCCACATACACAATATCCACAGCCCGACCCTCATCAACTTGCCTCGTAACATCCTCAAAGAACTCAGTAAGGTTTTTGAGGCATGACTTGTCCCTCACAAAGCCGTGTTGATTGCATTTAATCAAGCCACGCTCTTCCAGATGGTCATAAATCCTGTCCCTCAGAATTCTTTCTAACTCCTTACAGACGACAGACGTGAGACTTACTGGTCTGTAATTGCCGGGGATTTCCCTATTTCCTTTCTTGAAGAGAGGAATTACATTTGTCTCCCTCCAGTCCTCAGGTACGACTCCAATGGAGATGAAGGATGCAAAGATCTTCTCAAGCAGAGAAGCAATCACATTTCTCACTTCCCAAAGCAGCCGAGGACAAATCTGGTCTGGCCCTGGCGACTTGTCAACTTAATGTTTGTCAAAATGATCAGCACATCAGCTTCCTCAATCTCTATCTGTTCCAGCATGCTTACCTGCTCCTCAATGGTTTTATTCATTACGAGGTCCTATCACGTCTGATCGTATCATAGTTTCCTTTTCCCCAATTAACTATCCTCCCATTGTGCCTGCTTCTCTCCTTCTCCATGGCTATATAGAATGTGAGGCACTTGTGGTCACTATCATCAAAATGCTCTCCCACCGCAAGATCTGACACCGGCCCCGGCTCATTGCCGAGCACCAAATCCAAAATGGCTTCTCCCCTCGTCGGCCGCTTCAATGTGCTGAGTTCGGAAACCCTCATGAACACACCTTACAAAAACAGCTCCTTCCAAACCATCTGCTCCAAGGAGGTTCCAATCAATATTGGGAAAGTTAAAGACACCCATTACAACAAGCCTATTACATTCACTCTTTACCAAAATCTGCCGACCTATGCTTTCTTAAATCTCCCTGCTGCTGTTGGGGGGCTTGTAGTAAACCCCTAATGAGGTGACTGCTCCCTTACTGTTTCTAATTTCCACCCATACCGACTCAGTAGGCAGACCGTCCTCGACAATGGTAACTTCTGTAACTGTGATACACTCTCTGATTTCCTTTCTGAATTCATTGCATGTGGTGTCCCTCAAGGGTTGGCCAGCACGGTGGCTCAATGGTGAGCAATGCTGCCTCACAGCATCCGGGACTCAGGGTCAATTCCAGACTCGGGCGACTGACTGTGTGAAGTTTGCACATTCCCGCAGTGTCTGCATGGCTTTCCTCCGGGTGTTCCGGTTTCTTCCCACAGTCCAAAGATGTACAGGTTAGGTGAAATGGCCATGCTAAATTGCCCGTAGCGTTAGGTGCATTAATCAGTGGTAAACGTCGGTAATGGGTCTGGATGGGTTCCTCTTCGGAGGGTCGGTGTGGACTTGTTGGGCCGAAGGGATTGTTTCCACACTGTAGGGAATCTAAGGATCTATCCTTGGACTCTCCTTTTTCTCACCTACATACTGCCAGGTGGTGACATTGTCCAAAAGCACCGTGTTAGGTTTCACATGTAAACTGACACTGCCCAAGTCCCTCTCCCCATCATCTGTCTTCATTACTCCACTGTTACTCAGTTATCAAACTACTTACCACGCTCCCACTACTCGATAAGCTGCAATTTTCTCCAGTGAAACATTGTGATGGTTAAAACCATTGCCTTCAGTTGCTATTACAAATTCCTTTCCCTT
>NW_025214313.1:17319-21156 GCF_004010195.1 Chiloscyllium plagiosum | reverse complement strand
ATGTTGCTTCTCTCCCCCTCCCTCCAGCTCCATTGCTACAGAAACCCCTGACCCGTGTCGGTGTTGCCTTACACTTGACGAATCTGAAGCCGAACCCTTGATTCCGTGACTGACCCAGAATCTGCGAGCTTTCTGTGTTTCCTGCACAATTACCCCTGGTCCCTTTGTGGTGCAGCTTTCTACAGTTTCCACCATTTATATAGCACTGTTCTTTTATTGTCTCTTCCAAAATGACAAACTTCCGATTTTCCCAAATTATACTCCATCTGGCAACTTGTTGCCCCCTTCTCCTGTGCATCTCTCTCTCTTCACAATCCTCTGAGAACTTTACAGTTATGCCTTTTCTGACAGATTCCCACACCCCAATTTTTCTAAACGTTTACTGGGAATCCTGGACAGGGGGAAGCGTGCAGTGTTGCTCTGTTTTCCGTGAGACTCTATGGGATGACTAGGAGGAGCTTGCTGCCCATTGGTCAGAATTGAGACAACTTGCCCATCGCGCTGCATGAGCCTTTCACTCCCCATGTCTTATTGATGAGGCACAGCGGCAACACGGAAGGAAAGAAAAGGAAGGAAATCCTGCTCTGCATATCTCACTGACCCTTTGGATCTATGAAAGCTCTTCCTGAAGAAGGGCTTATGCCCGAAACGTCGATTCTCCTTATCCCTGGATGCTGTCTGACCTGCTGCGCTGTTCCAGCAACACATTTTCAGCTCTGATATCCAGCATCTGCAGACCACACTTTCTCCTCTATGAAAGATCTGCCCTGTTCAGTCCCAAGGTGGAAACTCATAGAAACCCGCGTAGATTGCCCCCTGAACTAACTGCTGACCTCCACAAGGGGTAATGTGTACAGTCATCCTGGCCCAGGAGGGGGGTATGGTGAGAGTTTCTAACCTGAACTGACAGTGACAGATTTTATAACTTGTATTACAGGATACTACAGGTGGACATTCAGATGGTAATCTCAGTAATTGTAATGCCAAACTCTGACAGCATTACTCAGTTCATCAGGACCTGGATATTCACATTGTGCGTGAGTATTGTGTTCCAGCTCAATCTCATTTAATGCATAAAAGTTCTCCTTTAAAGCATCCCATTCTGTCAATAGTTCTCCCCACACCTTCAATGTGTCCTGTAATCCTTGTATAATGAGCTGATGTGTGTCAGGTTTATTATTATAACGGGTAACGTTTGTAAACCCCTCTGTCACAGCTCCCCTCAATTTCCTTTGCTACAAATAGAACAATCGCAGGTTCCCCAAACCCCTGATTCCCCAATGTCTGTTTGCTCTCTATAAGGCACACATCAGGATTGTGTTGGAATAGTGTGCACTTGCCTGCATCAGTGCAGCTCCCAACAATGTTAAAGAACGTGAACATCCTCCAGGACAAAGCACTGTGCCTGAGTGGTGTCCCATCCACTACCTTCAGCATTCCCTCTCTCCACCCCCGAGGCACAGTGACATCACTGTGTAAGAGGCAAAGTCAGTACTGTCCGACCAGACAATACGGTTGCTCTCTCATTAGGGAGAGATGTCTGGTGGTAGCTTAACCTGAAGATTACCCAGCCGAGGCAAGGGGAGAGGTTGGGAAGGAGAGCCCATCTATTGTAGATCGATATTATCTACCCAATTTATCAGCAACAACTATATCATACCAATGACTAATGTAAAATAACATCCAAACCATGCTACTCCAATCCCCCATTCCTTGAACCATCCTGGTAAATTCCCTGTGCCCCCTCTCAGGGGCCCTACCATCCTTACGAATGTGTGGGCGATCTCTGGTTTGCACATACCCAGCTGCTCTGTGTTCCTGTGGGTGATGTCATCATCGAGCACCAGTTGAACGAAACCTCACTGTCTGGAAGGGTGGGAGACACAGAATTCCCAATAGCATTTAAGAAATGTTTAGGTGCACACTTGTGATACCAAGACAGATGGTGCGAATGACTGTGTATTGGAAAATGGATCAGGATAGTTTGGTGATAGTTTTCTTTACTGGCACAGACTCAATGGCCCACAGAGCCTTTTTCTGTGCTCTAAACCTCGAGACACTTAATATCGGACTAAGACAGGTCACCTTTGAAACCAGGTCAGAAAAAATGATAGTTGAATAGATGACACTTAATTGGTCAATGTGTTTGGGAGGAAAGTGAAATGGAGAGGTTTAGGATGAAATTCTAGAGCTCGATGCAGGAATCTGAAAGGGGCGTCATCAAGTGAGAAATAAAAATGGGGAATCCTCAAGGCTGGAATCAAAGAAAGGCATATATAGCACAGCTTTGAGAGACTGGAGGGGATTAGAGTTAGGGAGGGGCCTGAGGCTGGAGAGGAATGATGAGAGATAAGGAAGATGTTCGCCGAGTTGGAAATTTCTGTTGCAGATGTTTCGTCCCCTGTCGAGGTGACATCCTCAGTGCTTGGGAGCCTCCTGTGAAGCGCTTCTGTGATGTTTCCTCCAGCATTTATAGTGGCCTGTCTCTACCGCTTCCGGTTGTCAGTTCCTGAACCACTATAAATGTCGGAGGAAACATCAAAGAAGCGCTTCAAAGGAGGTTCCCAAGCACTGACGATGTCACCTAGACAGGGGAGAAAACATTTGCAATACAAATTCCCACCTTGGCGAACAGCACCACAACAAAGAGCACCCGAGCTACAAATCTTCTCACAAACTTTGAAGATAAGGAAGAGTTGTGAGGCTGGGTGAGGTGACAGAGATAGGGACAGATGTGAAGAGGGAGGAATGCAGAGATACCACGAATTAGAGTCGTAATGTTATGTAGCATGGAAACAGACCCTGTGATCCAATCAATCCATGTCAAACATAATTCCAAACTGAGTTAATCTCACCTGCCTCCCTTTGGTCCATATGTATCCAAACATTTCCTTATTAGGTACCTGACCAAATGAGTTTCTCGTAGAATCACGGTGGTGAGGAAACTGGCCATTTAGTGTCAGAGTCATTGAGATGTACAACATGGAAACAGACCCTTCCGTCCAACCCATCCATGCTGATCAGATATCCCAAGCCAATCTAGTCCCACCTGCCAGCACCCGGCCCATATCCCTCCAAACCCTTCCTATGCAGATATCCATCCAAATGCCTCTTAAATGTTGCAATTGTACCTGCTTCCACCACTTCCTCTGTCAGCTCATTCCATACACGTACCACCCTCTGTGTGAAACAGTTGCCACTTCAGTCTCTTTTATATCGTTACCCTGCCACCCTAAACCTATGCCCTCTGGTTCTGGACTAGTTGCTCGAAGACTGGTGCCATTATTTGAGAAAGGTGGTAAGGAAAAGCTAGCAAACTATAGACCGGTGAGCCTGTAGTCAGTCGAAGGCAAGTTGTTGGAATGGCTTATAAGGGGCAGGATGTACACGTAATTGGAAAGACAAGATTGATTAGTGATAGTCAACATAGTTTTGTGCATGGAAATCACTAACTTGGACTTCAGAAAGACGTTCAGCAAGGGTTCACATAACACACGGGTTATCAAGCCCATCACCGTAGAATACAAGGAGATGGGGAGATTTGAAACAAAATTGGCTGGAAGGTCATAGAGTCATAGAGATATACATAACAGAAACAGACCCTTCGGTCTAACCCGTCCATGCTGAACAGGTATCCCAACCCATTCTCGGCCTACCTTCCAGCATCTGGCCCATATCCCTCTAAACCCTTCCAATTCATGTTCCCAGCGATAGAGGAACCTCAATTATGTGAACGAGTTGGGTGGGCACGAATTCATTCAGACAGTCAATGATTTGGTGAATCGAGTAAATGCCTTTCCTCTGGGTTTCAGAGTTTTCAAAGTCTGCTCCCCATTC
>NW_025214313.1:0-8794 GCF_004010195.1 Chiloscyllium plagiosum | reverse complement strand
CATCACAGCCCGACATTCCTCCCACTGTACAGTAACCATCACGGCCCGACATACCTCCCACTGTACAGTAACCATCACACCCCGACATAACTCCCACTGTACAGTAACCATCACACCCCGACATAACTCCCACTGTACAGTGACCATCACGGCCCGACATACCTCCCACTGTACAGTAACCATCACGGCCCGACATACCTCCCACTGTACAGTAAACATCACAGCCCAACATACCTCCCACTGTACAGTGACCATCACAGCCTGACAGACCTCCCACTGTACAGTAAATATCACACCCCGAGATACCTCCCACTGTACAGTAACCATCACGGCCCGACATACCTCCCACTGTACAGTAACCTTCACGGTCCGACATATCTCCCACTGTACAGTGACCATCATGACCCAACATACCTCTCACTGTACAGTAACCATCACAGCCCGACATACATCCCACTGTACAGTAACTGTCTTGGCCCAACATACCTCCTACTGTACACTAACCATCACGGCCCAACATACCTCCAACTGTATAGTAACCATCAAGACCCAACATACCTCTCGCTTTACAGTAACCATCACGGCCCGACATACCTCCCACTGTACAGTAACCTTCACGGCCCGACATACCTCCCACTGTGCAGTAACCATCACACCCCGACATTCCTCCCACTATACAGTAACCATCACGGCCCGACATACCTCCCACTGTACAGTGACCATCACAGCCTGACAGACCTCCCACTGTACAGTAACCATCACACTCCGACATACCTCCCACTGTACAGTAACCACCACGGCCCGACATACCTCCCACTGTCCAGTAACCATCACGGCCCGACATACCTCCCACTGTACAGTAACCATCACGGCCCAACATACCTCCCACTGTACAGTAACCATCACAGACCGACATTCCTCCCACTGTACAGTAACCAGCACGGCCCAACATACCTCCCACGGTACAGTAACCATCACAGCCCGACATTCCTCCCAGTGTTCAGTAACCATCATGGCCCAACATACCTCCCACTGTTCAGTAACCATCGCGGCCCGACATACCTCCCACTGTACACTAACCGTCATACCCCGACATACCTCCCACTATACAGTAACCATCACGGCCCGATATACCTCCCACTGTACAGTAACCATCACGGCCCGACATACCTCCCACTGTACAGTGACCATCACGGCCCAACATGCCTCCCACTGTACAGTAACCATCACACCCCGACATACCTCCCACTGTACAGTAACCATCACGGCCCGACATACCTCCCACTGTACAGTGACCATCACGGCCCAACATACCTCCCTCTGTACAGTAACCATCACAGCCCGACATTCCTCCCACTGTTCAGTAACCATCACGGCCCAACATACCTCCCACTGTTCAGTAACCATCACAGCCCGACATACCTCCCACTGTACAGTACCCATCACAGCCCGACATAGCTCCCACTGTACAGTACCCATCACAGCCAGACATACCTCCCACTGTACAGTAACAATCACAGCCCGACATACTTCAAACTGTCGAGTAACCATCAGTGCTTAGCACTGCTGCCTCACAGCACCAAAGTCTTAGGTTCCATTCCGGCCTTGGGTGACTGTCTGTATGGAGTTTGCACATTCCCCCCATGTCTGCGTGGGTTTCCTCCCATAGTCCAAAGATGTGCAGTTTAGGTAAATTGGCCATACTAAATTGCCTATAGCGTTAGGTGCATTAGTCAGGATTAAATATAGGGCAGGGGAATGGGTCTGGTTGATTAACTCTTCGGAGTGTTGGTGTGGATTGGTTGGGCCAAAGGGCCTATTTCCACACTGTAGGAAATCTAATCTAACTTCCAAGGTTCAAGTCAGGAATATGATGGAATAATCACTTGTCTGAATGAGTGCAGCTCCAACAGTACGCTAATATTGACATACTAGCAACAGGCAACGCAGTTGTGTGGGGAAGATCATGTCTCACAAGTTTGACTGATTATTTTGAGGAAGTGAGAAAATTGTTTGATGTGGGTTTGGGACTGGATGTTGGCCGTTTGGACCTTAGCAAGGCCGTTGATATGGTTCCTTATGGCAGGCTCATACAGAAGGTGAAGTGAAATGGGATCAGCGGTCAGTTAGTAAAATGGATAGAGAACTGCTTGGTCATAGAAGACAGAGTCGTGGTGGAACAGTGTTTTTGTGCCTGCAGATCTGTAAATAGATTGGCGAGGTTGCAGATTGTGAGGATAATTGCCAGAGAATACTGCGGGATATAGGTCAGCTGCAGACTTGGACAGAGAAAACACAGATGTAACTTTATTTGGACAGATATGACGTGATGCGTTTTAGAAGGTCTAATGCAGGAGAGAAGTATAAAGTGGTTGGAAAAAACTACTGGCCACATCAACATCCGAAGGGATCTAGGTATAAAAGCTCCTCAGTTCCCTGAAAGTGGCAACACGTTTGGATAGGGTGATCAAGAAGACTGATGGCAAATTTGCAGACAGGCATCGGAGCATGCAGTATGAAAATTAGCAGGTCACATTGCAGCTGTAGAGAAACTTAGTTCAGGCACATTTGGAATATTGTGTACAATACTGGTTGCCACACTAGCAGAAACATGTGGAAGTGTTGGAGAGGGTATGGAAAGGTTTTACCAAATTGTTGTCTGGATTGGAGGGTATTAGCCAGAAGGATAAATTGAACAAACATGGTTTGTTTGCACCTGGGCATTATTTGCCATGGGGCTACCTGATAGATATTTGCAAAATTATCAGAGGCATAGATAGAAGGACAGTTAGAGGCTTTTTCCCAGAGTAGAAATATCAATTATTCAAGACCGGAGGTTTTCGGGGAAAGGGAGAAAATTCGGGAGATATGATCAGCGAGGTTTATTTTTGCTGTTCCAGACAGAATGTGCAAGTGCCTGAAATGCACTGATAGAGGAGAAGGAGCTAATATAGCATGGTTGAAGAGGGATCTTGGCACAAACATGAGTGAGTAGGGAACAGAATAACATAGAGGGTGTCTCGGAGCAAAAATTTTCTTTTTAACTATAGAACGGTATCATGTGTCAGTGCGGGCTTGCTGGGATGAAGGGCCTGTTCCTGTGCTGGACTGATATCTAAAACAAAATTTGAGCAACGGAGTCGCAAGATTTTGATTGAATGATTACTGATGATCAACAGTCACATTCAGTGGATCTCTCCTCAACAACTGACAGCTTCATACCCTCCCTCCAACTGTGGGGAAACTGAATATGGAGAATTGGACGTGAAAGTCAGAGCTGGTAACTGGAGACTCCATCTCGCCCGTCGCTCCTGTAGCCTTCTATTTTGGACACCAACGTCTCGGGGGACACTGTACAGACAGAAGCTGCATGTAATCCATACCCACCAATTCTGGAACATGTCACATGCCAGCCTCACCATGCCATCCCAGCACATCTCCGACCCACTGACAGTATACATTTGTACTTCAATGCTGCAGCTCAGGGTGCACTCACAACTCTCATTGCAATTCTGCTGCAAGGACACTGTGCTCAGAGGCACACACCCAGCTTATGGACTGCCCCTCTGGGATGGTCACTCCGTGTTTGTACACACTCAATGCTGCTGCAAGGACACTATGCTCAGGGGCTCACACCCAACTCATGATCTGTCCCTATAGGCTACTCACTCCGTGTTTGTACGCACTCAATGCTACCGCAAGGACACTGTGCTCAGGGACACACCCAACTCATGGCCTGTTCCTCTGGGGTGCTCATTCGGTTTTTGTACACATTCACTTTGAACTGACTTGAATGCTCACAGGTAGGGGTGGTAGTTGGAGCTGTAGGAGTTTATAGAGACCGGGAGGAGTGTTGGTGCTGGGAATTACACTGACATGGACAAGAGTTGGAGCTGCAGGAGTGAGTGAGATAGGGAGGGTTGAAGGGGTTGGATTAGTTCACACAGCCAGGGAGAAGTGTAGGGATTGGAGGAGCCAGAGATGCTGACGGTTGTAGGGCTGCAGAAGTTCAGAGAGTTACTGAGGACTGTGAAGGCAGGTCTACAGCATTCCCATCAGTTACACAGAGATGTAGAGTGCTGTTCTGGTGTGGGTTACAAAAATCGAGAGGGTTGCAGATACTGGAAGATATTACAAAGACAGTGAGCTGCAGTATTTGAGGAGGTTACAGCGACAGGATGCGTTGAGGAGTTGGAGGATACTACAGGTGTTAAACATGCTGCAAGGGATCAAGACCTTACATCGATAAGGAGGATTGGAAGCTCTGGAGATAAAGAATGAGAATTGCAGTAACTGAAGAATATCACAGAGATGGGGAGTAACATATGAGTTAGAGGAGTTATAACATGAGATGGGCTGTATTTAATGGAGTCAGGGAAGACACAAGGAGATCTGAAGGGACTACATGTGATCAAAAGGACAGTGAGGCTTCTCACTGTCGGATTGGGTCAGTTCATGCAGGCATGGGGTATTTTATGGAATTGTGCTACTTACAGAGATTATGAAGTTGTATAGAATTGAGGAAAGAACAGAGATATGGAAGGCTGTAGTTAATGAAGACTTTTGTTGATGTTAGATGCTGAGGTTCTGGAAATTATATGTACCAGAAAGCTGAACAATCTGCCCAAGCTTACAGAGACAGGAACAGCAATAGATCCTGGAGACACAAACAAAGATAGGGAGTATTGCACACACTGGAGGAGGTTTCTGCTTTAGGGATGGTTGTAGCGGAGTGTAACGTTTACACAGATAGGGGTGTAAGAGCTGGAGATGTTTATGGAGGAAACCCACGCACACACAGGGCGAAGGTGCAAACTCCACACAGACAGACAGTCACCTAACGCTGGAATCGAACCTGGGTCCCTGGCACTGTGAGGCACCATCGCTCACCACTGAGCCACCGTGTTGTCCCAAATTGCAGAATTACACAAAGAGAGAGTATTTGAGGTGCTAGGAGGACTGTAGGGAGTGGATGAGCAAACAGAGATGTGGAGTGCTGCTGTGGTTTGAAAAGGGTCTGGAGGTGTTCATATCGATAAGGAGGTCGGTAGGGTTGGGAGAAGGTTACTGTGGTCGTGTGGTGCTATAAACCAGGAGGAAGAAGTGTGATCGAACCTGCAGAAGGTTACAGTGATATCATATTTTCTTGGGTCTTGAGGAAAGTACACAGGTGGGCATTTTGCTCCAGGCTGGAGGATTTTACAGAGATGGGTGCACTGTAAGTATTGTGCAAAACTACAGAAATGGGAATTATTGTACTGAGTGCAGAATGAGATTATTGAGATTGGGCATGTTATGGACATTGGAGCAATTTACATACAGGGAGAGTCGTCAGCATCGGAGGAGGTTTCAAAAATACAGTGGGAATTTGGGAGGGGTGGAGGTTACAGAAATAGGAAAATATCTGGGAATTACAAGCATTCAAGACACAAACAAGTTAGACCGAAAGGCATGTTTCCTTGCTGTATGACTCTATCACATAACAAGAGATAGCGTGAGGAGGGAATATAGAGTAGAAAGATCCCAGGTTTCAATACCATCTCCTTCAGGGAGGCCTGTTTTCCCCTCTGTTGTACTGATCCTCACTAAGACAGAACAGGTCTGAATTGATAACTGTCAACTTACTGTATTAACATAGGAAGGCTCCATACAGCAGAGATGAAAATTAACAAGAGGTGGGGTTTGAGCCTGGGACCATTATGCTCTGTGTTCGTGCTTCAACACCGTATCTATGTCATGTCTTCTGGACCAATGTTCGAGCCCTTAAATACACTCTGCTCTGTTCACGATGAGTGATCTTACCTCGCTACAGGATTTACTGAAGGCTCCAGATCTCACTCTCTATCTCTCTGGCTGACCAACTGTCTTCAGTGTGGTGATGGACGAGACAGGAATTGGGAATTCTGATGAGTCAAAAGCATCCTGAGTATCTCCAGGAGATAGAGAAACAGACAGAATGGGAAATTGGACTGATGCAGTGAGGGTTACACGTGGAGAATGGCACTGAGTCCAACAGAGATCGGGAAAATCCCAGTCTCCATCCCTGGTCTGTGTTGCCTCATCTCACTAGAGTGGAGAATTCTGATGGCTCAGGATCTGGAGTCGCTGCAAACGTTGCAGTCACCGGCATCAATTAAACACTCACAGTGACAGATACCACATGGAGAGAGACTGTGTGATATCACCAGAGTGCAGGAAGTTATCAGGATCAAATCACGGTCAGGAAGAAGGTGCACTGGGATCAGTACTCAGGGATGAGGGAGCTATCAGTGGACCAGGCAATGACCTCGTGTAACTCTCACTAGACTGTTCATCCAGAATTTAATGCCAGAGTCAGGGATACACATCTAACCGCTTAATAATACCCTTTCAGTAAGCAGATCTGTTATAGGCTGCCAGTCTGGCCTACATATGAATCCAGACCCGGGTCAATGAGATTGACGCTAAAATCCCCACTGCAATGATCTGGCAAGCCACTCAGCTCTAAGGCTGGTCAGGCTGGGCATGCATTGCTGGCCAGCCAGAGACAGCAACATCCCATGAGTGATTTAAAATCAACACTGCTGGGAGCAGTGTCCTGGCCAATCATGTGGGTAGGTTTATGGACAGGGCTTCAAACTGACATGGAGGGCGCAGGGACATATTTCAGATGAAAGGCCCTTTCCAAATCCAAAGAGAAAATGTGAAGCCTCGGAACAGCATGGGAATGTGGCTGAAGACAAGCAGAAAAGAACAGGAAGGGACAGAGTTTAACTAAAACTGTACACCAATGAATCGGTTTGAGACAGGACATTGTGGGGAAGAGGAAATTATAATGTTGTTTTGATTTGGAATGGACAAAGTATCTACAATAAGGTAATAGACTTGGGACAAAGAGATAAATGAGACTTAGTCAGCAGACAGACGTGGTTACAGGGTGAACAAAAGGTGTAATGTAAATATTCAACAGTAAACAACCTTACAGGTTCTCAGGCAGAATGGAAAAGCAAGATGGGAACCCTGACACTAATGGATAACAAAGGGATTACAGAGAAAGCATTTGGCCTCAGATTATGCAGCTGAATCAGACCAAATGCAAATCCTGGGTGCTATGTCAAAAACACAAGCAGGAGAACAGTTTTTATGCTGCCTTGCAGTATTTCATTGTTCATCCCTGCATTAAACAAGAATTCATTAGAAATTGTAGCAAAGGTGGTGTGATAATTTTTGGAGACTTCAATCTTTGTATAATCTGGGACAGACACATTGGCAAGAGTGATACTATCCGAGATCCTCCTTGAATGTTTTTGCCAGCGTTTCTTTGAATAACACATTGTGCAAATAGCTAGGGATGTAACTATCTCAGATGGACGGTTGGGTGATGAAGCTGAGTGAGTGAGTAATATCACACCGAGATCTTCCAAGAAATTATACCGGAATTCAAAGAGATTATGACATTTTAAACTGACCATAAAACACACCTGAGCATCAGTAACAAAGACTATTATATGATTTTGAGAGAGAACTGATCAAGGTAAACAGGGGAAACAGGCTGAAATGTCAGTCTGTAAATGAACAGTAGAAAACATTTAGAGCCAGTGAGTCCTAGAGACGTACAGCACATAAACGGACCCTTCGGTCCAACTCGTCCACACCGACCAGATATCCTTTCCTAAACTCGTCCCATCTGCCAGCACTTGGCCCATATCCCAATAAACCCGTTTTATTCATATACCAATCCAGATGCCTTTTGAATGCTGCAATTGTACCAGATTCCACCACTTCCTCTGGCAGTACATTCCATACATAACCACACTCTGCGTGAAAAAGTTGCCCCTTAGGTCCCTTTTAAATCTTTCATCTCTCACCTTAAACCTACGCCCTCCATTTCTGGTCTCCACTACCCAGGGAAAAGACCTTGTCTGTTTATCCTATCCATGCCCCTCATGATTTTATACACCTCAAGAATGTCACCCCTTAGCCTCTGACGCTCCAGGGAAAACAGTCTCAGTCGTTTCAGCCTCTCCCGATAGCTCAAATCCTCCAATCCTGGCAACATCCTGGTAAAACTTTTCGAAACACCTTCAAGTTTCACAACATCCTTCCAATAGGAAAAAGACCAGAACTGCATGCAATATCCCAAAAGTGTCCTAACCAGTGTCCTGTGCAGCTGCAACATGGCCTCCAAACTCCTAGAATCAATGCTCTGACCAATAAAGGAAAGCATACCAAATACCTTCTTCACTATCTGCTTACCTAGTTAACACTTACGGGGGCATAGGCGTGGACATTGATTGGACAGTGGGTGTGGTGGGCGGGGGCTGGTGTTGAACGGGTTTGGGGACGGGCTGAGGGTGATGTAGGATGTATCTGGGAGGTGGGGGCAGGCGGCGGGTGGAGGGTGGTGTCCGACGGTTTTGGGGGCAGGATTCGCTATTGGGTCGGCTTGAGGGCGACGTTGATAGGCGGGTGGGGGCGGTGTTGGATGGGTTTGGAGGCGAGCGGGGTGGGTTTTTGGGGTTTGGCAGGGTGTGGGGGCTCGCTCATGGCTTGCTGCTGCCTAGTCACCTGAACAGGGAGCAGACTGGACTGAAAACCCCAAGCCCCAGAGGAAAGGTATTGAATCGATTAACCGAATAATCAATTATCCGAACGAAATAGTGCCCGCCCATCTCGTTTAGGTAATCGAGGTTCCTCTGTAAACCATCTGGAATGTACCCTAGTATTGGGTGAGTTTTACTTTCACCCAATCAACCCCTGCTCGATACTGCTGAATGGCCCCAATATTGGCCCAGTTGCAGTTGAAGACCTAACT
>NW_025214312.1:41120-41459 GCF_004010195.1 Chiloscyllium plagiosum | reverse complement strand
AAGGCTACACGTGCTATCGTATGAACAGACTGATGGGCAGAGGGGGTGGGGTGGCCACGTTGGTAAGGGATGATATTCAGTCCCTTGCGCGGGAGGACCTAGAATCAGGGGATGTAGAGTCAGTGTGGATAGAGCTGAGAAATTCTAATGGTAAAAAAGGCCCTCTTGGGAATTATCTACAGGCCCCCAAACAGTAGTCTGGATGTCGGGTTTAAGTTGAATCAGGAGCTGAAATTGGCCTGTCACAAAGATGTTACTACAGTTGTTATGGGGGATTTCAACATGCAGGTAGACTGGGAGAATCAGGATGGTATTGGACCTCAAGAAAGAGACTTTGTG
>NW_025214312.1:32951-41008 GCF_004010195.1 Chiloscyllium plagiosum | reverse complement strand
ATGGGTGGCCGTGGCTGACGAGGGAAGTTAAGAAACATATAAAGTTAAAAGAGAAAAAGTATAACACAACAAAGATAAGTGGGAAAACGGGGGACTGGGAAGCTTTTCTGAACAACAGAGGATTACTTAGAAGGAAATATGCAGAGACAAAAAAGAGGTATGAAGTTAACTGGCCAAAAATATAAAGTAGGATAGTAAAAGTTTTTTTAGGTATGTGAAAGGCAAAAAACAAAATGGTTACGACTAAAATTGGGCAATTGGAGACAGAAACAGGGGAATATATAACGGGGAACAAAGAAATGGCAGAAGAATTGAATTGATACTTCAGATCTGTGTTCACTGGGGAAGACACAAACAATCTCCCTGAGCTAACAGTGGCTGAAGGACCTGAACTTGAGGGAATTTATATTTGCCAGGAATTGGTGTTGGAGAGACTGTTAGGCCTGAAGGTTGATAAGTCCACGGGGCCTGATGGTCTAGAACCCGGGTACTGAAGGAGGTGGCTCGGGAAATCGTGGATGCATTGGTAATTGTTTTCCAGAGTTCGATTGATTCGGGATTTCCTGCGGATTGAAGGGTGGCTAATGTTGTACCCCTTTTTAAGAAAGGTGGGAGAGAGAAAGCAGGAAATTATAAACCAGTTTGTCGGACATCAGTGGTGGGAAAGATGCCGGAGTCGATTATAAAGGATGAAATTACGACACATCTGGATAGTAGTAACAGCATAGGTCAGAGTCAGCATGGATTTATGAAGGGGAAGTCATGCTTGACTAATCTTCTGGAATTTTTTAAGTATGCAACTCTGAAGATGGACGTGGGAGATCCAGTAGATGTAGTGTACCTGGACTTTAAGAAAGCTTTTGGTAAAGTCCCACATAGTAGGATAGTGAGCAAAATTAGGGCGCATGGTATTGGGGGCAAAGTACTAACTTGGACTGAAAGTTGGTTGGCTGACAGGAAACAAAGAGTAGTGATAAACAGCTCTATATCGGAATGGCAGGCAGTGACCAATGGGTATCGCAGGGATCAGTGCTGGGACCGCAGCTTTTTACAATATATATTAATGATATAGAAGATGGTATTAGTAATAACATTAGCAAATTTGCTCATGATACTAAGCTGGGTGGCAGGTTGAAATGTGAGGAGGATGTTGGGAAATTACAGGGTGATCTGGATAGGTTAGGTGAGTGGGCAGATGCAATTCAGATGCCGTTTAATTTGGATAAATGTATGGGTATCCACTTTGGTGGCAAGAACATGAAGGCAGATTATGACCAAAATGGAATCAATTTAGGTAAAGGGGCAGTACAAAGAGACCTGGGTATTCTTGTACACCAATTAATGAAGGTAAGCTTGCAGGTACAGCAGGTAGTGAAGAAGGCTAATAGTATGCTGGCCTTCATAACAAGAGGGATTGAGTATAAAAGCAAAGAGGTTCTTCTACAGCTGTACAGTGCCCTGGTGAGACCACACCTGGAGTATTGTGTGCAGTTCTGGTCTCCAAATTTGAGGAAATACATTCTCGCTATTTAGGGAGTGCAGCATAGGTTCACATGGTCAATTCCTGGAATGCGGGACTACCTTACGCTGAAAGACTGGAGCGACTGGGCTTGTATACCCTTGAGTTTAGAAGACTGAGAGGGGATCTGATTGAGTCATGTAAAATTATTAAAGGATTGGACACTCTGGAAGTAGGACACAGCTTAAAAATACGGGGTAGACCATTTAGGACAGAGATGAGGAGAAACATCTTCACCCAGAGAGTGGTGACTGTGTGAAATGCTCTGCCCCAGAGGGCAGTGGCGGCCCAGTCTCTGGATTCATTTAAGAAAGAGTTGGATAGAGCTCTTAGGGATAGTGGGATCAAGGGTTATGGAAATAAGGCAGGAACAGGATACTGATTAAGGATGATCAGCCATGATCATATTGAATGGTGGTGCAGGCTCGAAGGGCAGAATGGCCTACTCCTGCACCTATTGTCTATTGTCTACAGAGCTCTTAATCATGGTCAGGGAAAGAAACGGAGGAAACACATTCACTTTAAACACAGAAGATGGCATTTCTCAAGG
This sequence comes from Chiloscyllium plagiosum, assembly GCF_004010195.1. Taxonomy (NCBI): domain Eukaryota; kingdom Metazoa; phylum Chordata; class Chondrichthyes; order Orectolobiformes; family Hemiscylliidae; genus Chiloscyllium; species Chiloscyllium plagiosum. Next base: position 38,939 of record NW_025214312.1, on the reverse strand, counting down.
AAAAAGATTCAGGTGAATTAAACATTTGAATTAAGGTCAGTTAAATGCTTTTGCGGCATGTGTCAGATTGGAAGCAAGACCTGGGGAGACAGACCCTCAGCAGAATGAGAGTTTGAAAATGGAAGTATTTCCACATCAGAAACCAGGTTAGGTCACTGAGTGCAGGGGTGATGGGTGAATGGATCTCAGTGGGAATTGGGAAACAGACAGCAGAATTGCATTGCAGGTATTGGAGCTCGAAGCTGCGTATTCATGTAGTGCTGTAGACCACAGCAGCAGGAGAAGCAGACCTGCATTCAACCACAACCTGTAACTTTTTTCCAGGGTAACACCTCAGTCTGTCATTACCATCAACACCATCTATGGCTCAGTGACGAGTATGGGTGAACATGTCAGAGTCAGAATCACATGAACTTTAACTTGATGCCAACTCATTAAAGCTACCGGACTTGACCAACAGATCTGATCGAAGCTCTGCAGTCCTGTCACATTCATGTCATAAATGGTGATGGACGATTAAACAAATGACTGGAGGAGAGGGCTCCACAAACATTCCCATCCTAAATAATGAACAGACCTGCACATCAGTGTAAAAGAGAAGGATGTTTTATCTGCACCATCTTCTGCCAGAAGTGTTGAGTCGATGATACAAATCACCCTCATCATGATCCCCACAGAATCACAGATACCATTTTCAACTACTTTGATTCGCTGCACGTGACATGAAGAAACAGGTGAACACAATAGATACGACAAAGGCAATGGGCCCTGACTCCATTCCTGCAATAGGACTGAAGACTTGTGTTGCACAACAAGCCATGTCCCTGGGGAAGCTGTTTCATTCCAGCTCCAAACCTGACATCTCAATGGCAATGTGGAAAATTATTCAGCTGTGTCCCGTCCTTTAAGAAGGGAAATATTACAAACTGACCAATTACTATCACCTCAGTCCCATCATGACAGCCAAATTGGTGGGAGTTCTTTTTGACACAGATGTCAAGCAGCACAGAAATAACCTGTTCAGTGTGGTTTCCGATAGATCCCCATGTGGAGATGGTGCTGTGGAAATGTCACTGGATTACTAATCTCGACAAGGCTAATACTCTGGCAGCGAGTGGAAGTTAAAAGCAATTAATAAAATATCGAGATCTAAAATCTGGGGTCAATAACAGTGACCTTGAAGCCAATATCGATTGGAAACAGAATTTCCTTTGCCAATGTACTTTTAGGAAGTGAATCTCCCATGATTTCCTGGGCTGGCCTAAAAGTGACATGTGATAAACATTTCAATTGTCTCTGAAACGGTCAATCATGGCACTCATTTGTATCTAACTACTCCGAGGTCTGAAAGGATGAAACCAGACAGAACATCCGGCCTCACCATCAGTGTCAGAAAAGGGAATGGGAACAAAGTCCTGTCGACCCTGCAGAGACCTCCTTCCTAACATCTGAGAGCTTGCGACAGCATTTACAGAGCTTTCCCACAGACTGCACAGAAACAGCGGGAAAAGAGTAGGTCATACAACACATTGAGTGCCCCCCATTCTAGTTCATGGAAAAAATCTCCGCAATGCACTTACCCCACACGATATACATATCCGTTAATGTGAGTAACCTTGGGAAGCTATAAAATAGGAAGAACAGTAATACATTTGGTCCATCGAGTTTGCTACCCAACTTAGTGTAATGATGGTTGGCCCTTCATTTCCACACCGTACTCCTAATCTCCCACAATTCCTTTACTGTCTCTAAATCCTTATTTATAATCAGTGTCTTGGTTTCCAGGTGCGAAAGAATTCCCCAGGTTCACCAGTCAGTGAGTGCAGACATTTATTCTCATCTCCATGCAGAGTGACCTGCCTGTACCTAATACCGTCACTCCTTGTTCTAGACGTCCCAGCCAGGGGAATTATCATCCCTGCTTCCAATCTGTCTCACCCTGTCAGACTTTTGTACATTTCACTGATTTCTCCACCCATTTTCCTAAACCCCATGGAATACTGGCCTAGTCACCCCAAACTCTGCTCCCACAACAAGCTCGCCATCCCAGATATCAGTCTGGTCATCCTTCACTGCTCTCTCTCAATGTCAGGTTTGTCATTTATTAGGTATGGAGATGAGAACTGTCCACAACACTGCACAATGTTTGAGATGATGTCTCACCAAGGCCCTGTATATCTGCAGTAAGACACCCTTTCTGCTGGAATCACATCCCCCTGAAATGAAGGTCAGCACACCATTTATCTTCTTAACTGTTTTCTTTCCTGCAATATTGCTTTCAGTGACTGGTGTACAAGGAGATCCAGATCCTTTTCAATTACATAGCTCGCCACTTGCTGTTTTTATGTACACGAGTCAGCGTGCCAATGCCATGCCCAGTATTGACTTCTGGTTACAGAACTCACTGCGCTGCAGGGCCCTCAGAGGTTTATGCAGAAGGAAACAACAAAAAGGAGCATACGTCCCTTTATAAATCAACATGTTTCAACCAATCCCTTTCAAATGGTAGGCTGCCAATTTATCGTTTCCACCAAAGGGCACACCGTCAACTTTATCCACATTGTTCTCCATCTGTCACGTATTTACCCATTCACTCCACTTGTCTTAGTCTTCTCGGTGCTTTTTTACATCCTCCTCACCTACTCACAATCCCACATCCGTTAGTGCTGTCAACAGGCTGGGATATATTGTATCTGATTCCAGCAACCAAATGTTTAAAGGGCAATGTGACCAGCTGGGCCCCAAGCACTGATCCCTGCGACACCTCAGCAACCGTCCTCTGTTAATTTCTATTTACTTATTTCGTGAATCTGGGTGTCACTGTCTGGGCCAGCATTTATTACCTGACCCTAGTTGCCCTTGAGAAGGTGGTGGTGAGCTGCCTTGTTGAATGCTGCAGTCCACCTGCTGTGATTGACCTCCTATGCCATTAGGGAGAGAATTCCAGGATTCTGAACCAGTGACTGTGAAGGAGCGGTGATATATTTCCAAGTCAGGATGGTGAATGGCTTGGAGGGAACCTAAAGATGATGGCATTTCCATACATCTGCAGCCCTTGTCCTTCGAGATAGACATGGTCGTCAGTTGGGAAGGTGGTCTCTGAGGATCTTTGATGAATCATTTCACTGCAGCATGTAGATAGTAAAACACTGCGCTGTTGCTGACCGTTGATGGTGGAGCATTGTGGATGAAGGGACAATCAAACTGGTTGCTTTGTCCTGGATGGTATAAAGCTTCTTGATTGTTGTTGGGGCTGCACTCATCCAGGCAAATTGGGAGTCTTCTATCACACTTCCGACTTAGGCATTGTGGATGATGGACAGACTTTTGGAAATCAGGATGTGAGTTACTCGCCACAGTATTCCAAGCTCCTGACCTGTGTTTATGTGGCGAGACCAGTGAGTTTCTGAGCAATGATTACCCACTAGGACTTTGATACTGGGGGACTCAGTGATAGTAACACCATTGAATACCAAGGGGCATGTTAGATTGTATTTTATTGGTGATGGTCATGGTCTAGCATTTGTGTGGCCTGAATATTACTTGCCGTTTGTCAGCCTGGATACTGTCCAGATCTTGTTGTAATTGAACATGGACTGCTTCAGTATCTGACGAGCCACAAATGTTGCAGAACATTGTACAATCATTGGCGAACATCCCCACTTCTCACCTTAAAATGGAGGGAAGGTCATTGATGAAGCAGCCCTGAAGATGTTTTTGGCCACTGCTCGAGGGACTCCTGCAGACTTGGAACTGAGTTGACTGACCTTTATCAACCGTGACCATCTTCCTACGTGTCAGATACGATTCTAACCAGCGGGGAGTTTGCCTCTGATACCCATTGATTCCAGTGTTGCTAAGGCCCCTTGATAGCACACAGGGTCGAATTCAGCCTTGATTTAAAGGGCTGTCACTATCACCCCACCTCTGTAATTCAACTCTGTTGTCCATGTTTGAACAACGGTAATGAGGTCAGGAGCTGAGTGGCCCTTGTGGAGCCCACATTGGTCGTCATTGAGCAGGTTATTGCTGAGCAGGTGCTGCTTAAAAGCACTGAGACCTTCCACCACTTTACTGATGATCGAGAGTAGACTGATGGAGTGGTAATTGGCCGGATTGGATTTGTTTTGCTTTTTATATACAGGAGATGCTTGGGTAATTTTCTACATAATCGGGGAAAACCATTGTAGTAACTGTATTGAAACAGTTTGTCTAGGGGATTGGCAAGTTATGGAGCACAAGCATTCAGTTCTATTGCCACAATGTTGTCAGATTATGGACCATTTGGAGTATCCAGTATCTCCAATCATTTCTGGATATCGCGTGGACTTAATCGAATTGTTTGATGACGGGTAACTGAATTGCTGAGGACCACTGGAGGGAGCTGAAATGGATCATCCACTCAGCACTTCTGACTGAAGATTGTTGCGAATGCATCAGCCTTATCTTATACAGTGAAGTGCTGGGCTCTTCCATCATGGAGGAAGGGGTTATTTGTGGGATCTCTTCCTCCAGTGAATTGTTTAATTGTCCCCAATGTTTCTCGGCGAGATGTGGAAGGACTGCAGAGCTGAGATCTGATCCGTTGCTTGTGGGATCACTTAACTCTGTCTATCACTTACTGCTTCTGCTGTTTGGCACACACGTTGTCCTGTTTGGTGGCATCACCAGGCTCTCACCTCATTGTCAGGAATGCCTGGTGCTGCTCCTGCCATCCTGCACACTCCATTGAACCAAGGTTGATCCTCTGGATTGATGGTAATTGTTGCGAGGGGATATGCCAGGCCATGAGGTTATGTGGGAATACAATGCCACTGCTATTAATGACCCACAACACCTTATGAACACCCAGATTTGAGCTTCTAGATCTGTTCGAAGTCTGCCCTATTAAGCACCGTGATAGTACCACCCAAAATGGTGGAGGTTATTCTCAGTATGCAGGTGTGACTTTGTCTCCGCAATGACTATGCGGTGGTCACTCTTACCGATACTGTCATGGACAGATACTTCTGCAACTGGCAGATTAGGAAGGCTGTGGTCAAGTATGTATTTTCCTCTTGTTGGTTCCTTCACCACCTGCCGCCAGTTATATCCTTTAGGACACGGCCAGCTCGATCAGTAATGATGTAGCTGAGATACCGTTGGTGATGAACATTGAAATCCCCCACCCAGAGTACTTCTTGCGTACGTGCTACCCTCAGTGCTTCCTCCAAGTGTTGGTCAGCATGGAGGAGTACTGATTCATCAGTTGAGAGAGGCTGGTATATGGTAATCAGCAGGAGGTTTCCTTTCCCATGTGCAAACTAATGCCATGAGACTTCATGGGAAACGGAGTCACTGTTGAGGACTCCAAGAGCAATTCCCTTCCAACTGTATCCCACTGTACCGCCACTTCTACTGTGTCGGTCCTGCTGATGAGACAGGAGATATCCGGGGAAGGTAATGGGGAGTCTGGGACATAGTCATACTCACAGAATCATACCTTTCAGAAAATGTCAGGCTATTACTTGACGAGTCTGTTTATTTCTATTCACTGTTTCCTGCCAGCCGTCCCATTCTAGAAACATGCCCATATATTAGCCCCAATCCACTCAGAATTGATTTTGCAAATTGGGCTTGGAGCTTTACCAACATTTTCCTAAAAATCAAAATGTTTTACATCCATTGCTTCTCTTTCATTTGTCTCCCAGTTTGTTTCTCAAACATAATTCCCATTTCATAAATCTATGTTAATGCTGTCTATGACCAGCAATAATAATTTCTGCGAAACCATTTACTTACTATGTTTATTGTTCCATGTACTCCATCATTTTCCCCACACCAGACTCGGTTTTCCTGGTATTGTTAGAAAGTTCTGTGAAGACAGAACTGAAGTAGTGGCTTCATAGTTCTGCCATTTCCGTGTTCCCCATTCTCCATTCTCTGGTTTCAAACTGTAAGGAAACTGCACTTGTTTTCTCATATTTCTCACACTGACATAATTTAACA
>NW_025214312.1:9286-32039 GCF_004010195.1 Chiloscyllium plagiosum | reverse complement strand
CCAGGGAACATCCTGGTGAATCACCTCTGCACCCTCTCCAGTACAATTACATCCTTCCTGGAATGTGGTTCCCGTAGCTACATACAGTACTCCATTTTAGCCGAACCAAAGCCCTGTATTGCTCTTATAATCTACACCCTGATTAGGAAACGCTGCACCCAAGGTCCAATTCTTAACTAGTCCATTAACCTGTCCAGGAGAAAGTGAGGAATGCAGATGCTGGAGATCAGAGCTTAAAAATGTGTTGCTGGAAAAGCACAGCAGGTCAGGCAGCATCAAAGGAGCAGCAGAATCAACGTTTTGGGCATAAGCCTTCTTCAGGAATCTGCCCAAAACATCGATTCTCCTGCTCCTTTGATGCTACCTGACCTGCTGCGCTTTTCTAGCAACAATTTTTAAGCATTACCCTGTCCAGTCACATTCAGGGATGTGTGGAGAAGCACAAACTGAGCTTCCCAGTGTGCTGCCAATCATTGAGTCCTCCCCTGCCGGGTTCCTTCTCCCAAAGTGCATCAGCTCATATTTATCAGAGTTACATTCTATCTGCCATTGATGTGCCCATCTGGCCATTCCATCTGCATGTTTCTGTAACTTAAGGCCTTCCCCTCACTGCTAACCACCCAGGCAATCTTTATGTCAAACATACACTTACTTATCACACCTTCCCATTTCTCCACCTAACCCCCTCCACATTCAGATTTATATTTTGTTATAAATAACACAAATAATAAGGGACACAACACTGATCTCTGTGGTACACCAGGGGACACTGGTCTCCAGTCACACAAACAGCTTTCTCCTACCACCATCTGTCTCCTGCTATTAAGGCAATTGTCATTGTAACTTGTCAAGTTATTCACCATATTGTGAGATTTTATTATATTTTTCAGTTTCCCAGGTGGAAAATTTTCAAAGGCCTTTCTACAAAACTAAATAATCGACCTCCTCAAACTAATTCAATCAAATCCATTGGATGTGACTTTCTCCTGATAAAGTCATGATGATTATCCCTGATCAAACCTTGCGAACTCTGATTGGAGTTCGATTTTTTCCTTCCCTATTTTATCCAGTAGTTTCCTTAACGGTGATCTAATACTCGCTCGTCTATAGTTCCCTGGTCTATCTCTCCTACCCTAACTGTGAGGTGGAATCGTATTAGCAGTTCTCCAGTTCTCTACACCTCCCCTATGGTCAGATTCTAATTAAAATATTCAGTCAGGGTCTTTCCTCCTTTGACACCAACAGCCGCCTGTGATACAACTCATTCAGAGCTGAAAATGTGTTGCTGGAAAAGCGCAGCAGGTCAGGCAGCATCCAGGGAACAGGAGAATCAACGGGCATAAGCCCTTCTTCCTGAAGAAGGGCTTATGCCCAAATCGTCGATTCTGCTGTTCCCTGGATGCTGCCTGACCTGCTGCGCTTTTCCAGCAACACATTTTCAACTCTGATCTCCAGCATCTGCAGACCTCACTTTCTCCTCAAAGAATACAACTCATTCAGGCATGGAGATTGGTCCAAATTTGTACAGAACAAAACCTCAAATCCCTGCTCGTATTTTACATTAATCTTTTCAAGACCTTCCTAGTTCATCTTCTTGAATTCTGTACCTGCCTCCTCCTTCTCCCAAGTAAAATAGATGTGAAGGTCTCATGTAACAATCCATCAATGTTCTCCAGCTTGACAAACAGATTGCCCCTTTGGTTTCAAATGGACACTAACTGTTTGCTGATTATTCTGTTCTACTTGTCCGTATAGAATATCGTGGGATTCTTCCTGATCTCTCCTACTTGTATTTCTTCATGCCCCTCTGTTATTCAGTCCTTTCGATGTTTCTAAGATTCACTACAATCAACTCTCACGTTTTGAAACTCGAGATTACAGGCTGAGGTTCCCCATCAGACAGTATTGCCATTTTATGGATTAATCTGGATAATACCTTTTAAAGTTCCTCTGTAGTCAATATATTCTTTCTTAGATTGGGACTCCGAACGATACAAAATATTCTACGTTTAGTCTCACCAACGCTCGATGCAACGGTTGCACGACATCCTCTATCTTACAATTACATTCACGTGAATGTAAACCTAATTTTTACTTTCGCATTTGCATATGTTCTGCCCAATACCTCTCGCTTTAATGTTTCTTATGAACTTGCTGTGTGAGTTATTTAAAAAAAGCTCATGAATATCCAACTATACGTTATCCAATGGTTCATCATTGCCTTTGTCCAAAAGAATCATCTTCAAACCATTCCAAAAATATGTTTGCCACTTCTGGTTTTCCTTTCATCGGTACATTCTCATACTCCCCAGTTATGTTATTACCTACTAAATATCTAGTAGCATGTTCTTTGTAATCGAGTCCAACAGATACATGACTGCAGATGACAAGATAACTGGTCTGTCGTTCACCATTCTCCAAATTCATCTTTTCTTAAACTGTTGGATAATATTTATAACCTTTGCCTTGTCCAGATTGGCTAAATGCCTTTCGGGAATGTGTCGGAAAATAAAGTGAAAATCTGCGATACAATCAACATGTCTATTGCTGCTTCCTCTGAAATTCTTGTATGAAGTACATCTGGACTGTCAGATTTATAAATACTCAATCCAGCCATCTTTTCAAAGATGACCTCAACATTGATTAGAATGGTCTTAGGCTTTAATTACACAGGTCCCGTGGTCACTTGGTATTTTTGGAAGTATTTCTGGACATTCTGCCATGAAGATAGACACAAAGAAATTGTTTCTTTTCCCTGCGATTTCTCTGTTCTCTGCAATAAATTATACTGAACGCACACCAACTGTTCCACATTGGACTTTATTTTTATTTATTTCATACATTGATATACGCTTTTTAGCAGTCTTTATGTTTTTCTTTCATTTGCACGATTTTTCTCTTTCTGACTTTCTTCTCAGTTTCTTGGTCATCCTTTGCTGGGTCCTATATCTCTTTGAATCCACTGGCTTACTGCAACACTTGGCATTTTTCTAAGCTGCCTCCTTTCATCTAATAGGAAGATGAAGGTGGGGTTGAAAGTGATAGTCTGAGAGGAAGAAGCGTTGACCAGATTGATAGGAGCGTTCAAAAGGGCTTTGCTGATTTGGAAGTTTGGAGTCGGATAAGGTGGGATTAGGGGAAATGGTGGTATCCACTGTGATCCCCTGTGGTTGGAGGGTCCCATGGCAGAAGAGGAGGCTTTCTTCCTCCAGGCTTCTGGTGGCTCGGGTTTGGCGATGGAGCAAGCCCAGGATCCTCATGTCCTTGGCAGAGTGGGAAGGGGAATTGAAGTGCTCAGCCAAAAGGTGATGGATTTGTTCAATATGGCGGTCCCAGAGATGTTCTCTGAAATGATCCACAATTTGACCTCCTGCTTTGCCAATGTAGAGAAAACGACATTGGGTTTAATGGACGCAGTAGATGAGGTGTTCTGTCTCCCTTCGTCACCTATCACTTTCAACCCCACCTTCATCTACCTATCGCAATCCCAGCTACCTCCTCCCTGCCTCAGCCCTTCTCATTTGTCTCTCAGCCCCCTTGGCCCATAAACTTCATTCACTCTTCGATTCTGATCTCCAGCATCTGTAGTCCCCACTTTCTCCTCACACCTTCATGGCTTGCATGACTCAGATTTATAACGGTTACTGCAAATAAAAAAAAAACTGTCGTGTACTCAAACAGCATAAAAGACATTGTGGTCACTGTTCCCAAAAGGTCCTTTTCAGCAAAATTTTCAATTAGCTCTTCTGATCACTCAACACCAATTCCTAAATAACCTGATCTCGAGCTCAGTGCTCGACATAATGTTCATGTAAACCGTCTCACACGTGGTCATGAAATCCATTTTTCCCAGCATTAGCATTCAATTGGGTTAACACAGTTTAGATATAATGTAAACAGTACATTATTATGGCAGTACCCACAAATGTGTATATATCATTTCCTGTTTTATAACATGTCCAGCATTTGTACTGCAGCTTTCACTTTGATATATAACTCCCATCAATGTTTGCTCCTCCTTGCTGTTTTTGCGCTCCACCTTACTAGATTCTGTGGAATCTGAGCGACGTGGGCTCTGGGGAGATTAATGGTAGAGATCATCTCGCCACATCATTTATGATCTTCTCAAACTTTAATTTCTCCAGATCTCCCGTTATGCTGATGGAGTAGAGCAGGACAATGATCTTCCAACAATGCTCTGTATTCGCCCAGAGAGCTGAGACAGCTATAACCTGGGTGGGAACTTTACAGCAGGCTGGTAAAGTGTTGCTGCTGCTGTCCAGAGAGATCACATCTGGAGTAGTATGTACAGATTTAGCCCCTTCTATGAAGAAAGGATGTTGTTATATTGGAAGCAGCTAAGAGATGGTTCCCTCAACTGATTCCTGCAATGAAGGTGCTAGCTTATAACGAAAGGGTATCAGGTTGACCCAGTAGCCATTGGAGTTTAGAAAAATTGAAGATGATCGTATTTAAAAATAGATGACAGAAGGAGTTAACAAGTGAAGCGAATTACACAGATAGTGGAGGAATTCATTCCATTCTCCAGCCTGTTATACAGGAACAACAGGAGGATATTCAGGCCTTCGAACCTGTTACACCAAAACAGGACGAAGCTATTCAGCCCCTGGACCCTGATATACATTTACAGAAGGAGGCCAATCAGCGACTCGAGCCTATAAGAGGCCATGCTTCACCAGTATCCTGTTAAACAGCAACGAGATCAGCCCATTCAGCCTCCTCAGGTCTGTAAGATAGGAATTGGAAGAGATCACACAGTGACTGGAGATTGTTACATTGGGATAACAGGAGGCCATTCAGACCCACCGAGCTTATTGCAAGGGAATTGGATAAGGATAAACACTATCTGAGACTTCTTTCATGAGAAAGGAAGAGGTAATTTAGACACGTGTCTCTTGTATGGGAACAAGAGAAGACCAATCAATCCCTCGGTCCCATATCTGGGATACATGAGGAGATCATTCAGTATATCCACCTGTTATGGAGAAGTATGAGAAGACCCATCAGCCCCTCAAAATATTACACAGCAACAGGAAGATTCCATAATCTCCCACTCCTCTAAAGCATCAACGCGAAGAGGTCATTCTGGCCTTGGAGACGACAACATGGGAACACCAGAAAGACATCAGCCCATCGATTTTGGACACGAGCAGAATGATGAGTCCATTCAGCCACACATGGCTCTTGCATAGCATTTGGATCAGATCTCTTAAAAACGTTTGCCCATTAAATAGGAATTCAAAGTAAACGCAAAGGGTTTCGAAAGGGAAGAGCTTATAATAATGGTATACATTAGGGACTAAAGTGTAACAATAAACAATTGTAATTTAAGGCAAATTGTTAGAGTCCATTGTTCAGGACATTTGCAAAATTAAACCACAATTCTTCAGAGTCAACATGGTTTTACGAAGGCTAAATCGTGTTTGAATTGTTTGCTTGAGTTATTTGAAGATGTCATAAACAATATGGATCGTGGGAATCCTGGAGATGGAATATATCTGGTCTTCCTGAAGGCATCCGATATTTCGCTTGTCCAGAGAGTAAATGGTAAGATCAGACAACATGGGTTTAGGAGCAATTTATTAGGTTGTATGGAGGTTTGGTTCACCAACAAAATGGAGTCCGATGGAATAGATGTGTCATTTTCTTTTGGCGAATGCAATTTGTGGGGTGCCATTGATTTCAGTACTCATGCCTCAACCATTTGCGATCGATGGTAGTACTGTACTCGGTTGACGGGATAGAAAATACGGTGCCACATTTTCAGATGACACTAACATTGGTAGGAAATTACTTCGGAATGATGATACAAGAGATTTAAAACTATATGGACAGGTTGGATGAATGGGCCAACATTTAGCAAGGAAAATTAAAGTGAATAAATATGGGCTATTCAAGTTGGCCAGTTTCATAGAAAGACAAATTATTATCTAAATGGAGATAACTTTTCAAAGTGGTTAGGTGCAGAAGGATCTGGGTGTCTGCTTGCATATCACAGAAAACATGCCTGCGGGTACTGTAAGTAATGAGAAATGCAAGCATAATTTTAGTGTTTATTTATAAAAGCATAGAGTAGAATGGTAGGGAGTGTTCGTGTAGCTATGCAAGGCATTAATGAGGCTGCAACTGGAGTACAGTTTGGGTGTCCTGCAGAATGAGGATTTCCATTGGAGGCAATTCAGAAGAGCTTCATTAGATTGATTCCATAATTGAAGTGTTTGTCTTATGAAGATAAATTGAGCAGTTTAGGCCTATACTCTCGAGTTTATAAGAATGAAAGGAGATCTCATTGAGGTCTGTATAATGCTAAAAGTAATTGAAAGTGTCGATGTGGAGTGGATTTCTTTTTCATGTGGCACAATCGACAACAATAAACTAGAGTTTTAGGATGGAGATATGGCAGGAAAGTGGAACAGAGGCCGCGTTGACATCAGCCTCATCGAGGGGTTGGATTCCTCACAGGTGCTCCTTGTTCTTATTCAACTCTTCGACTGTCTTGCCGAGGAATGGGGGAGGACTGAGTATCATACCGGAAGCAGGCACTCAGAATAAATCAGTCTCAATCAGTTCGACAGAACGTAACCAGTAGGGTCACACAGTGACCAGCGCTGGGTTCTCAACTATTTACAATCTATATTAATGATCAGGAGGATAGAACAGATTGTATAGATGCTGAGTTTGGTGATGTCGCTGTGGTAAGCAAGAGATTAAATTATCAAGGGAAGGTGGAGAGTCTGCAGGTAGATTCAGAGAGGTAAAGGCAATAGATAATAGTTTGGAAGGTGGAATTTAAGATGATATAACCTGTCATTTCATTTACAGGAGTAAGAGAAAGCAATATGTTACTGAAATGGAGAGGGATAACAGGACTTAATGATACTGTGTACTGGGGGGTTCACTAAAATCCGTTCAGACATGGGAGGTTTTGCTCCATCCCTGATCGTCAGCTCCCAGACACTGCAAGTGACCCTTTTGCTCTCCGTGCACATGGAATACTTTGATGTGGTTGATTGGCGGTGGGGATGGTGTTTTGAAACGTGCATCAAGGGGACATCCTTTATCCAAGATATATTCATTTCTTTCTACATGGAGACCCGATGATGATGGGAATGGCTGACTGCTTCTGAATGAAGAGGCCGTGACTGCTGACAGGGCAGGGGGTATTCACCAACATGATGTACTGTGCATGGGCATACTGTAACATTAATAGAGAGAGAGAGCTCCTTCAGTTCCTCTACCTCTCCCCATTGACATGGGTACTCTGCAGATGCCATCGGGAATCCCACAATACTGAATACACCCGGCAGCTCCCTACTGAGAGAGAAACAAAGCTTCTCATCCATCATATATATATCCTCCATCATCGAATGGTTAACATTGATGTTGAGATACTGGGAAATGTTGGATATGTCACCTAGTCCTGCCTGGAAAGTTCTGGATCATAGAAGCTGAATGAAACAGTGACCCGAACAGCCACTGGCAGCACCATCCTCCCCCTGGTGTGAAGCTGCAGGTCGTGTTGAAGGAGGTGACACCGCTCTGCGACCAGCTCCTTGTTCAATCAATGTCCCTCACACTGTGCTCCTGGGTTAAGTGGAGTTTGGGAAGCTGTTCCTGTAATACTTGGGGTGGATACAGCAGATCCCTTTCCCCACACACACTCACTCCGTGGTTTCAGAGCTTCCCTTCTCTGCAGCCTCTGCTCCATTTGTTGTTCATGTTGCAGGCTCAGATGTTGTAACTACAGTCCCAATGCTCCCTCCAGAGTTGGGTCGCCAAATCCTCAGGTCTCCTTGAATGTCTGAGGCAGCTCACAGCACAAACTCCAGCAAACCATCCCCAGCCCCTCCACTAATTTTTCAATAACAGGAGCCAGTCAGAAACCCCTCGGTACAAGTGTTGTGGACCAGACCAGATCCCCGCAAAATATTGTAAGAAGGCCGCTTAGACCCAAACCTTTCCTTATTTTGAATATAGACGGGAAGTGTGCCTTACAGATATGTTGTGACTGGTCAAAACACTCGAGATTAAGCAAAATATAATTTATTAAAATGCTTTAGTTAAAATCAAAGAAAAGAATATTTTGGGATAGCTTATATGTTGGAACACTTACACAAATAATAGGTACCGTACCTTCTTGGTATACACTGCTTTGCACAAAGATATATTCAAATACAGATCCTTACAGCAGTTTTCCAATCCGGAGGAAACAACATCAACAGAGATCTCAGAGAGAAAAGCAGCTAGGGATCATGTAAAGAAACTCCCAACCCTTCTGGGATCCCCAGCAGCTTCTGAATACTGCAGCTAAAAACAAAACGAGGAAACCTGGTTGGGGAGAGCTGGCCACTGCCCTTCCATTGTTATCACCGTTTTAATGAAACCTAAAGGCTTTCTCAGTTATTTACTTAAACTGTTTTCACACAGCATTTCTGCATCTCTGCCTTGAAAACCTCTCTTCAAAAAAAACAAGAGAAAATAACCTTTTTACAGTGATAGTATCTTCGCGACTCCATCTTCAATAAAATAATCCACCAATATACAAAGATGGATTCACTTTAGACCTCTTAACCTTCTTCAATTAGCAGACTGAAATGCATATATATTACATTGACTCTGAGCATACCATGTTCACAACTGGTTTCGATTTCATTCATTTTACTCCTGCCACAGAATGCCTTTGTCTTTCTTCATCCAAGTCTCCACAACGTGTCAAAACTTGGTTTTTCTCGCCCTGTCGCCTGTATAATTTCAAATTGAATGGTAGCAATAATAAGCTCAATCGAAACAGACTGGTATTTTTCTCCCTAAACTTCTCCAAAAGCTTTAAGGGGTCACGATCAGTGACTCAGAGATCTGTCTCTCTGAGATTTGTCTCAGGCACGTTATTAGATTTGTCTCAGGCACGTTATTCGCAATTTAAATGCTGAAATGTTGTAACGCCAACACCAAGCTGAAGGCCTCCTTCCCCATTGTGGAATAAATCTGTTGATGTTTTCACTGGACACTCCAACCACACGTTACATCATGGAGCACTTCTTATCTCTCCAATAGCCCTTCTCAATGACATAGCTCCTCATGTCTCAGCATAAAAGAATTACATGCTTCTGTACCTCTTAATGCTGTAACCTCTTTACCTGCTACTCCTGGCCTATGCCAGTAAACCTTACTTTCACAGGTAAATGTTTTAAGAAGATCTCGCACATTTTTCTCAATCTCTCACAGAAACCAAACTTTGATTTCTGAACTCAAGCACCATCATCAGCCATTTCAGCTTCTAATCTTGCCGTTTTAACACTCTGCTCTTCTGCACGAGTTCTCACGACTGCAGGAAGTGAATTGTTGATCTTCTCCAAAATAAGAATCTCTCCAAGAGTGTCATAGATTTGCTTTGTTTACCCACGTTTCAAAATTACTTTGTTTGATCCTTTCAAACTCAATGTGCGTTTAACGAGGGACCCTTTTTTAGATTCCTGCAACGCTGTCTGTCAGCTTCCGGCACAAGCTCATATTCACTTCAGATGGCTTTCTTCACGCCCTCCGATAGGGATGCAAATACCTATCAGCTTGGTTTGGATAGATTAAATCGACATGGTCACTGGGCACTGCATTTGTTTAGCCACTTTCTCAAATGAAATTCAAAAGGCTTCCCCATCCTTCTCATCAAATTTAGATAATGCCTGGATGCATTTAAACAGAATCACATCAGGCCATTGGTTACAATAGGGTTGCTCAATATCACTTTCTTACTCATCCCGCCGACCGTCTACCTTCCTCTCCGCCTTCTATGTCAACTTTCCTCTCTAATTGCTAACTTTTTAAGTTGAAACTCTTTACATTTCCTCTGTCCTTTTCTCTCTTTCTTCTTCATTTCCCTTTCTTTTATTTCTACTTTTCATCATAATTCAAACTGTTTCAATTCCTTCTCATGTTCAAAGTGCCTCATTGAAATTGAATTCCAGCCATTTCCAAAGAGTCTGATGGCGATTCCACCAAATGTAATTGCCGAGCTATAGCAGTAATAATCTCTCATTTTCTCACAAACAAACGCAACCCCAACTCCAGCTTGTCTGTTAATTCCTACACCTTTGCCTTCATTACCTTTTGTAAAACCCCCACCTTCACTTTTCCACACCCAGAGACCTCTTAGTGACTGAATCTTTATACACAAAACACTGTTCAAAGCAATCGAATTCAACTTCCGGAAAAAAGACACTAACAACTACCACATGAGACCTTTGAACCCAATAGCCTCCTGGTGCATACTCTCCAGTGTCTGCATAAGCTTATTCTGGATGTTTTGGCTTCCTCACACAATCCAAAGACGTGCATGTCAGGTGAACTGTCCATACTAAATTGTTCACAGTTTTCAGGGATGTGTGGGTTAGGTGCCTTAGTCGGGGTAAATGTGCAATAATAGGGGACAGGAATGGTTCTGGGTAGGCCACTCCTCGGATGGTCAGTGTGGACTTGTTGGGTCGAATGGACTGTTTGCAAATTCTAAACCCAATTGGTATTATCGATTTAGAACCGGACAAGAGTTCCCAGTTTGCTATAGACAAACCATTAAGCAAAACACAATATATTTAAACACTAATGAAAATCCATAAACAATGAAGAGGAATTTAGAATAACTTAACTTTGGAATTCTTAACCGAATAATGAATACAAATGTACCTTCTACAAATGAACTGGTCCAATATACTAAAATCACCTAAACACACCCCTTGGCAAAAAGGAACATTCAGACATGCATTCTTGCATACAGTTCTCCAATCCAGGAGGAAACAGCATCAAGTGAGGTTCCAGAGAGAATAGCAGCTAGGGATAATTTACTAAAACTTACAACACTTCTGGGACCCGAAGCACCTGGTGATTGTATTAGCTACAATAAAAAGAAACCTAGAAAGCCTGGTCTGTGCGAGCTGGCCATTGTTACCACTATTTATTAAAAACCCTAAAAGCCCCGTAAGTTATTTACTTGTGCCGTTTTCAGTAGGAAGTTTGGCCTTTAAGACCTCTTACTATATAAAGGAGAAAATAACCTTTTATTTAAAAAGTGACAGCATTGTCAGGAAATTTAGATGCCTTGTCCTTTACTCAGTGGGCTTCCGCGTGTTATTGACCGCAAGGTCACCTGAGATTGACAGCCATAGGTACAGATCAAGTTAAAAGGATGTTTCTCATAACTTCTGAAACACGCCTGTCCATGGACCATGACATGAGACATACCAGAAAGTGAAAAACAGCTTTACACACCCCATTTCATTATTTCTGAACTACACAATGCCAGCACTCGGTACACTTGGGAGGCCAAAACCCAAGGCCAGGAAAAGATACAAAGGGACAGAGAGATTCACATTAAAGACAGAAACAGACAGTTAATTAACTGAAAAGATGTTGTGGAAATATGTGGAAACAGTCAGGGCAGTGGGACAAGCTGGAGAAGTGAGATCTTTGTGAGTAAAATTACAAGAATGAGAACATTTAATAAAGACATTGTCAGATTAGCTGAAATGGTTTGTTACATCAAATTCTGAATCTTCTTCACAGAACACCACAAACAACATAAACCGGGGCAAGATGACAGCCCAGCATGGAGAGCTGTGCAGACCATGCTAATGTGTTGCTCAGTAAACTGCACTATCTGCCCAGCATAGAGAGTATTGAAAACTCTACTCTCATATGCTAACTATCCTCGCATTAGATGACTGCCTACAATGTGAAGGTTTGCCCTCTCTGCCTTTGTGTGTATTCATCAGAGACTGAGAGAGAATGTGTGTGTGTGTGCGATTGGCGTGGTTGAATGCTAAACTCATTGTTTGAGAAGGAACGCACATGGAGGAAACTATTTTCAAGAAGAACAGCTGGCAGGCATTTTGTTAATCAACAGAGAGAGAACGAGAGAAGTTTCATGGACAGATAAGGTAAAGTGTTTGAGAATGTTAAAATAAAGACATTGCCAGACACAATAGCAATATACATTGGTGTGCACATGATTGACAGATGGATGGGAGTTTGGTGTGAGGTCGAATCAGATTTGCTTCGGCAGGTTGAAGCCGGGAGCGTCAGCAGCAGATTATTGGCTTCATTGAGACTGTACTTCATAGCTCAAAGTTCAAACAGCAGATGGACTAAAACAGTGAGATATATTCTGGAGTGGTGAGTATTTCAAGTTAGAAATGGTCAGGGAATGGTGTCAAGAGTGAGTACATAATCAAAGGGATCCCGCACAGTTGTGACGTGGCTGCTTCAGCTGCAGATATTAGCCAGGGGTGGGATGGAAACAGTGGAAGGAAGTGGAGTTTGTAACCAGAACAGTAGAAAGTGAGCTCCATGCTGTTAATACTTAAATAAAAAAGGCCATGATACAATAAATTGTAGTTCTCCGCTGAAATGAGTAGATCAACACAGAGAGTAACAATGCCAACCCAGAGAGGGACACAGTAATTGAACACGATCATTGATGTAGTTAGTAGTGTTCTGTAGAGTGAATATCTGATTGAGAGTTTCAACAGAAAAATAATAGTGACAAGAAGTGTAGACTATATGAAAGAACAGTAATATTGTCATAACTTGTTTATAGAAAAAGAAACTGGACAGTGATACTTACCAGGAACACCAACGATAGCCAGAAAAAAGATAATAAAAATATTGAATAATGAGAAGAGCGTAATAGATCCGCGATGATAATGACCAGCAATAAAATACAGAAAGATACCAAACATAATTGGAAAAGCTCCTATCTATTTTTGGAACATGCCAGTCTAATATTCCCAGATTCTGATACATTGTTGGAACATTCCAGTCTAATGTTCTCAGATTCTGATCTCTCCGCCCCCTCTCTCTCAATCTGTTGATCTCTGTCAGTGCTGTCGGTGATGTTCCCGCTCACACTTTGGGATAACACATTGAACGGCGCCTATTTATCATTTAAAGATGGAAACCCTCCACTGGAATAATTAGAATCCATGGAGATTGGAATTAAGCACAGTCACTGAACAAACACTGAGAAACTGAGCAAAGGCTACGACAACGGATGAATGGGCACTGCACAACAATCAACAGACATGAGTGTTCGCTTCCAGTTGGAGAACACTTCAGTGGTCCAGGACATTAAACCTCGGACCTTCACTTCAGTGGTCCAGGACATTAAACCTCGGACCTTCTGGCGACCATCCTTCAAGGTGGACTTCGGAACAGGCAGCAGCGAACAGTGGCCGAGCAGAGGCTGATAACTAATTTCGGGACCCATAGGGAGGGCCTCAACCGGGACATTAGGTTCACGTCACATTACAGGTGACCACCATTGCACTGTGTGTGTGTGTGTATATATATATATATATATATATATATATATATAAACACACACAGGCACTCCTATGCACACACATACATACGGACACACATGTACACAGACACACCCACCCTTACAGACACCCACACTCACACAGGCATCCGATCAGAGACTTAGACCACTCGACACTCATGCACACAAATATACACTCTCTCACTGATACTCAAACCCCCACCCCATCTCAGCCAGGCGCACACACTCCCACACTCACACATGCACCCCCTCACAGACTTAAGGCACTCTATATCACTACTCACACATATACACTCACTCTCACACTCACAACCCCCAACCAAGATAAACGCACACACAAACAGGCAAAGACCCACATGCACACATATATTTGGTTGGGTAAATTTGTACTTGCAGAGTTACATTGTACTTTGTTCAAAAACTACATGAATTCATGTAAACCTCTGAGCTCAAAAACTGCATGAATTCATGTAAAACTCTGTTATCTCACTTTTCAGATTAGAATCAATCTAAACATCATGGTATAGATAGAGAACACAGGGGGCGAACATCTTCAATATATTGTCGAGCTATCACTCAATGTTACAGCTAATCTGAGAATGCAACTTTAAAAGAAAAAGGTTTTGTGATTTACACATTGAAGGAATGAAACTATCATGGTATTCGAACAGATGAAAGACTCAACAGACAATCAAGGTATTTTTCAATGTATAATTTCAGTTACATCACACTGTAAATTTTTGCTATAAATTCTGTGCCTTAGAAGTGTGTCCTCCACTATCATCTGACGAAGGAGCGGCGTTCCGAAAGCTAATGTGCTTCCAATTAAACCTATTGGACTACAACCTGGTGCTGTGTGATTTTTAACTTTGTACACCCAAATCCAACACCGGCATCTCCAAATCATGACTAAACAAACTCTACACTCACGCACACACATATACACTATTTCACACACACTCACAACCCCACCCCAGACGCATACACACACTCCTACAGACACACACACACACTCCCACACTCACACATGCACCCCCTCACAGACTTAAGGCACTCTATATCACTACACACACATATACACTCACTCTCACACTCACAACCCCCAACCAAAACAAACGCACACACAAACAGGCAAAGACCCACATGCACACATATTTTTTGTTGGGTAAATTTGTACTTGCAGAGTTACATTGTACTTTGCTCAAAAACTACGTGAATTCATGTAAAACTCTGTTATCTCACTTTTCAGATTAGAATCAATCTAAACATCATGGTATAGATGGAGAACACAGGGGGCGAACAGCTTCAACATATTGTCCAGCTATCACTCAATGTTACAGCTAACCTGAGAATGCAACTTTAAAAGAAAAAGGTTTTGTGATTGATACATGAAAGAAATGAAACTATCATGGTATTCGAACAGATGAAAGACTCAACAGACAATCAAGGGATTTTTCAATGGATAATTTCAGTTACATCACACTGTAAATTTTTGCTATAAATTCTGTGCCTTCGAATTGTACCCTCCACTATCACCTGATGAAGGAGCGGCGTTCCGAAAGCTAATGTGCTTCCAATTAAACCTATTGGACTACAACCTGTTGCTGTATGATTTTTAACTTTGTACACCCCAGTCCATCACCGGCATCTCCAAATCATGACTAAACAAACAGGCTCAGTTAACCACTTCCACACATCACTTTTCATATCACTTTCAAAGGGAACATTTACTGGGTTTGGATGGAATGGATGAGGGTTGCTGAGGGATGGACCATGAATCTTTAAATCTTTTAAATCTTTTTTTTTATTTCTTTATGGAGTATTAACAGGACACTGCAAGGTTCTATATATGTTCTGCTCTGTTTATGAAAAGAGGCAATTATAAAATAACAGATTGGTTACTTTACAAAAACTCGGGTGGGTAAGTTTCTAGATACCTGAACCCAAAGTACGGTACTTATTGACCAGTGTGAGGCTACTCCTGGTTTTAATGGCCTATTATCAAATCCTTGAGACAGAGCATTTAAACTGCTGCTCAGTAACAGGCCGAAGCAATTCTGTCCCTATGGGCATCTTACAGAGGGATAAAAGAAGGCCATTCAGCCCATATTAGCCTGTTGCTACTAGAAAAGGTGGAAACCTAGAATATTGGCACATTTTGCAAACAGAATCATTCAAAACGAAGAGATGTGTCGCTGCAGCTGTATGAGGTGTTTCTGAGAGGGTACCTGGAGTACATTATGTTGTTTGTGTTTCTGTAACTGGGAAGGGATGAACCTCTATCAGATTCAGTTTAACGGCTGCTCATAATCCACGGGTTGCTGTGTCATTTAATGTCTCTGGTCTGTTACACAAGGAAAGGAGGAGGCTATTCAGCCTCTCCAGTGTATTACAGAGGGCCACGAGGAGCCCATTCAGCCTCTCGAGTCTGTTACAGAGGGGCAGGATGTGTTTATTTAACTTTCAAGTCTGTTAAGCATAAATATTATTTTCAAATTAGTTTTGGAATAGGAAAGACCTGATGTAAATATTAAAGTTCTAACTTTTAACAAGGCCAATTAAGTGTTAGGCGAGCCTTGTGAAAAGCTGAGTGGAATATCCTATTCACAGGGAAAGGGATGGTTGGAAAATACAAGTCCATCAAAACTTGGTTTCAGAGCGTCCAGAGCCAACGTGTTCCCATTCGTGAGAGGGGCAAGGCTGGTGGGTGCAGGGAGTGCTGGATGGGCTAGATATATTGATGCTCTGATCAACATAAGGAAGGAGGCATATGTCAGGTAAACTGAGCTGAGATCAAGTGAATCCCGAGAGGTGTATAAGGGCAGCAAGTGTATCGCCAACGGGGAAATCGGCCAGAAAAATGTGGACATGAGATGGCGTTGGAAATAGGGTTAACAAGGCATTGAAGAAATTCTACAAATCCTTTAATGGCAAAAGATTAACTGGGTAGAGAATTGGGCCCCTTAAAGATCAGTAAGACTACCTATGTGTGGAAATATAGGAGATTGGAGGGATACTAAACAAGTATTTCTCCTCAGAATTTAATGTGGAGGAGGTTACAAGAGCGAGAGAATGAAGAAATATATAGTGATACCTTGAAAAGTGTCTATATTCGAAGGAGGCGTTGAACATTTTAAAACACATCAAGGTGAACAAATCCCTGGGACCTGAGCAGTTGTATCCCAGATGTTTGTGGGAAGGTAGGAAAGAGATTGCTCAGCATTTTGCTGACACATCTGTCACATTGATTTCCACAGGTGAGGTGTCAAATGACTGGAGGGCTGCTAACATAGTGTCATTACATCAGAAAACATGGTAGACTGGTTAGCAAGGTTAGACTGCCTGGGGTCCAGGGAGTGCTCGCCATTTAGACCCAATTTTTTCTTGAATATTGGAGACAGGGCGTGACAGTGACATTTGTTCATTAAACTTGGAGACCTGTGACCAGTGGCGTGCCGCAAAGATCAATAGTGTGTCCACTGCATTTTGTCACTTATACAAATCATTTGCATTTGAGTAGATGAAGTATGGTCAGTAAGTTTGCAGATAATACCAAATTGGTAGGTGTAGTCGACAGTGAAGAATATCTCTCAGACTATAATGGGACTTTGCTTAGGTGAGCTGAGGAATGGCAGATTTATTTTAGTTAAATGTGGGGTGTAGCATTTTGCTAAGACAAATAAAGGCAAGACAAAAATGTAGGGTCCTGTCGAAAGCTGCCAATCAAGAAGAACCCCATAGAAGTTATCAAATCCCTACAGTAAGGAAACAGGCTATTCGGCCCATCGAGGCCACACCGACCCTCTAAACAGTATCCCTTTGAACAAACCCCTACCCTATCCCTCTGAGCCTGCATTTCCCATGGATAATCCACTTCGCCTACACATGCCTGGGTACTTTACGCAATTTAGCATGGCCAATCTACCCTTATCTGTATATCTTTATACTGTTGGAGGAAAACATAACATCCAGAGGAAATTCATGCAGACACGGGGAGAATGTGCAAACTCCACACAGGCCGTCATTCAAGGATGGAGTTAAACCCAGATCGCTGCGCTCTGAAGCAGCAATGCTAGTCACTGAGCTACTGTGTCACCTTGTGGTGCAGGTTCTCCGTTCCTTGAAAGTGCCGTCACAGGTAGACAGCGCAGTGAAGAAGGCACTTGGTGATCTTCCCTTTATTGGTGTGTGCTTTGTGTCTAAACGTTTGCATGACATGTTGCACCTGTCCAGGACATGGGTTTGGCCACTTTTGTAATACTTCCTTTCATCCTGCTCACCCTGCTGTCGGAAATGTGTTGTCAAACTTGAAAGGATACAGAAGAGATTTAAAAGAATGTTGCAGGTGTTGGAGGGTTAACGTTACAGGGAGAGTTTGAATCGGCTGGGACTATTTTCAAGTGTTGAGGCTGAGGGGTGACCTTAAAGAGGTTTATAAAATCATGAGGGGCATAGATAAGGTAAACAGTCAATGTATTTTCCCAGGATATACGAGTCCAAAATTAGAAGAAAAAGTTTTAAGGTGAGTGGAGAAAGATTTGAAAGGGGACATGAAGGACAACATTTTCACACAGAGACTGCTGTGTGTATGGATTGAACAGCCAAAAGAGGTGGTGCAGGCAGGTACAGTTACACCATTTAAAAAGCATTTGGATGGATACATGCATGGGAAGTGTTTGGAGGGAGATGGGCCAAATGCTGGCAAGGGGGACAAGATTTATTTAGGATATTTGGTCGGTATGGACGATCAGACTGAAAGGTCTTTTTCCATGCTGTATATCTCTGAGACTCTATTGTCTCTTGAGTGTATAACACAGGAATAGGAGGAGGCTACTCAGCTTCTGAATTCTGTCAGTCAGCTTGTTTGCTCAATTGCTGAGAGTAAAATACAAAAATACATCATTCAGATTTTAATGGTGTTTTACAGAAACAGGGGGAAGGCTTTTAGTCAAGAGAAGCGGTAAGGAATGTGAAGAGGCCATTCAGTCCCTCAACTCCATTCGACAGGAGCAGCAGGTGAGCACAGAGAAATTGGAGCCTGTTAGTCTGTAGAAGGAGGAGGACATCTACTTTCGCAAACCTTGGATCAGGGGGCAGTCACGCAGCTGCCCAAGACTGGGACACAGGAACAGGACGCAGTCATTCAACTGCTTGAGACTGGGGCACAGAGAAAGGAGGGAGTCACTCATAGCTCGAGACTTGGACACAGGAACAGGAGGCAGTTACTCAATTGCTTGAGCCTTTGACACAGGAACAGGAGGCTGTCATTCAACTGCTTCAGAATGCGACACAGGGACAGGAGGGAGTCACTTAGAGCTCAA
Organism: Chiloscyllium plagiosum; assembly: GCF_004010195.1. Lineage (NCBI taxonomy): Eukaryota > Metazoa > Chordata > Chondrichthyes > Orectolobiformes > Hemiscylliidae > Chiloscyllium > Chiloscyllium plagiosum. The sequence continues at coordinate 13,367 of NW_025214312.1, read as the reverse complement.
AACTGGGGCACAGGGAAATCTGGAGGTTAGTGAGGCCCCAGCATCCTGTTATGCAAGATCAGCAGGAGCCGACTCCCTCTCCGCCAGTATAGGACACTGGGAGAGAAGAGGAGTTTGCTTGGAACAAACAGAAATATATGAGTTAGTTGCATTAGTGGTCCATTCAATCCTGCCCCAACATTCACTTCGACCACGGCTGATCTGATTGTGATTCCGTCATTCCATTTTATGGAGACTCCCTTCTCTGCAGCCTCTGCTCCATTTGTTGGTCATGTTGCAGGCTCAGATGTTGCAACAACACTCACCATGACTCATCCAGAAGAATGGGTCTAAAAGGATGAGTCAGGATTTGAAGGGTCCAATCAGAGGAATGAAAACTCAAAATAAAAGCATTGCCAGATGATTAGTACTCTCACATTCGCAATCCAACTCACATAACCAGCCCATCCATTATACTTTCAGGATGGAGCACTGTGTAGATCCGGCTAGTGTACAGCTGTATGCAACCCAGTAATGTCCAGAGTGGAACTCTGTGCAGCCACACCATTGCTTGATCTATAATCCTGGGCTAAATGTCCAGCATGGGGAGCTGTGCAGACCGCACTGGTTCATTGATATATAAACCCAGACTGTTGTATTGTTCGAAAACACTGTGTTAGATCACTGCCCAGTGTGGGGAAACATAACAAATGCTGTAAGTGACAGGATGTGCAGTTGCCATCCATTTACAGCTCCATATCTCTACTGTGCCTTGACAAGGGGTGCTGCGAATGTGAAAATCACTGCTTGGAAGAGATGTAAATTGAAACAATTTAAGTACCAATAGTTCTGATTAAGGTGCATATCCCTCTAGCATTTAAAGTTGAAATAACTGAGATAATATCCAATGAGGGTTTGTGAACGGTGCAAAGAAGTAAGAGGGGGATGGTGACATTATAGTGTTTGCACTATAAGCCTCCAAGTAATCAATGGGAATTAGAGGAACAAATATTCAGGGAGAATGGCCAGACTTGCAGGAGCTTCATGGTTGTCATAAAAGGTGATTTTAATTTTCCTAACATAGACTGGGACTTCCAGAGGGTTAAGAAATTAGATGGAATGTAATTTGTTAAGTGCGTTCAGGAAAGCTTCCACAAGCAGCATGTAGAGGGTCCTACTCGGGAAGTGATTGGAGCTGTATTAATTTTAAATTAGTTATGGTCGGGACAAAATTGGTCCACAGATTCAAGTTCTAAATTGGGGCAAGGCGCATTTTGTTGGAATTAGATAGGGGCTTGCAGGGGTTGATTGGAATAGTTTGTTTCGAAGTAAAAGGATCCCGGGCAAGTGGGAGGGCTTCAAAAGTGAGATAGCTCGAGGTCAAGGTCTGCATGTTCCTGTGAGGGAAAGTGACGCTGGAAGAGAGAACCCTGGATGACAAGAATATTGAGGCTCTGACCAGAAAAAAAGGAGGCGTGGCTCAGGTACAGGTAGCTGGGACCAACGGAATCTCTGGAGGTACACGGGGATACAAGAGTTTAATGAAGAAGGAAATCAGCAGGGCTAAAGTGGGGTATGAGATAGCCTTGGCTGAGCAGATTAGGGTGAATCCAAATTCAGGATAGGAAAGTAAACGAACAACCAGAGAGAGAATAGGACGTCTTAAAATCCAAAATCGGCATGCATGTGTAAAACCTCAAGAAATGGTTGAGGTCCTCAATTCCCCCTCTGTGTTTACCATAAAGAAAGACATGAAGACCTGTGACCTTTGGGAGGTTAGGTGTCATATCTTGGTACAGTCAATATCACAGTAGAGATGCTGTTGGACATATTCGAATGCATAAAGTCAGATAAATCTCTTGGTCCTGACCAGATATATCCAAGAGCACTGCAAGAGGCGAGAGAAGACAGTTCAGGGGTCAACGTCCCCGAAGACTGGGCGATAACAAACGTGCCCTTATTCAAGAAGGGCTGCAAAAAAAAAGTCTGGAAAAGATAGACCAGTCGGCTTCATATCTGGTTTCGGTAAACCGCTTGAGAAGGTTCGGGGATAATAAGATATGCATGCATTTGGAAAAACAGAGTTTGACTTGGAGCAGTCAGCATAGCTTTGTGCTTGGCGGATCATGCCTTACAAATTTTGTTAGAGTTTTTGAGGAAGTGACCAGGAAGGTTGACAAGGGCAGGGTGGTGGACATAGCCTATATGGATTTCAGTAAGGCCTTTGATAAGGTTCCACATGGTAGGCCGCTCTGGAAAGTTTGATCGCATGGACTCCAATGTAAACTGGCAAATTGGCGACACAATTGGCTTGATATTATGAAGCAAATGGCTATGGTGGAGGTATGCTTGTCGGACTGGAGGCCTGTGACTAGTGGAGTGCCTCAGTGGTCGGTCCTGGGCTCATTGCTGTTTGTTATCTATATCAATGATTTGGACCAGAGTGCACAATGCAAGGTTAGTACGTTTGCAGATGACACGAAATTAGGAGGCATCAATTAAATGAGGAACATTATCAGAAATTGCAGCAGTACCTTGGTCAGCTGAGGAAGTAGGCTGAGAAATAGCAAATGGAGTTTAATATAGATACGTGTGATGTTTGGCAATTTGAAAAGTCCAATCCAGGTAGGAGTTTCATAATGAATGAAAGGGTCTTAAGGCGTGCAGTGGAACAAAACTACTTTTGAGATCAGGTGCACGGTTATCTGAAATTTGTGTCACAGATAGACAGGACAGTGAAGAAGGCTATTGGCACATTGGCCTTCATCAGCACATTGAGTATAGACGTTGCGACGTTATGTTGCAGTTGTACAGGATGTTGGTAAGGCTGCAGTTGAAGTATTGTGTTCAGTTTTGTTCACCTTGCTCTAGAAAGGATATTATTGAACTAGAAAGAGTGTAGAAAAAATTTACAAAGATGTATCCTGGCCTGAAGTCTCTGAGTTATAGGCAGAGGTTGGACAAGTTAGAACTTATTTCTTTGCAGCGTAGGAAACTGAAGGGGTTCTTATAGAAGTGTAACTCTTATAAAATCATGAGAGGCGTGCATGGGATGAATACTTCAATTTTGTTTCCTAATCGAGGACTAGAGGACATCCATTAACGTTTGGAAAGAAACAAAATATGTTAAAAGGAACCCGAAGGGCAACGTTTTTACACAGAGCTTGGTACGCATATGGACTGAGCTGCCAAGGGAAGTTATTGAGGTGGGTACAATAACAACATTGAAAAGGCATTTGGACAAATACACAGATAGGTAAGGATTAGAGGGATACAGAGCAAGGGCAGGGAAATGGGGTGAGTGTGGATGGACATTTTGGTTGGCATGGACCAGCTGGGCCAAATGGCCAGCCATACTGGCAGTCTCGTGCAGTATGACTGTAAATGAGTGTGTTTTGGAGTGGAGGCAGAGTGGGTGAGACTGAAAAAAAATGTCATTGAAGGAGAAGTTCACAGGTTTCAGAATGCTGAAATGAAGACTTTTCGATAGTATCATGCAACACGGGTCAGTATTATGAAGAATTAGTGAAAGGAGTATTGCTGTGAGTTCAGGCGATGGAGAGTTTTGGATGAGCATTTGTTCTGCAGCTTTGTAACTGGGAGTGAGGACAGCAGAGTCTTCACCTCACTGGGCTGAATCTAACAAAAATCTGTCTCAGTGACATTTTCATAAAGTGTGACAGAGGGGTTGCCTGCACGTGGCCGAGCTAGTTTCCTGGTGCTATCTAATCAAACTCATCTCATTAACTACCCAGCCCACTCCACAGTGTCCCTCTCATACATTGCCAGCCCGATTCTCCCACCCATCATGACTGGAAGTACTCACCATCGCCCGGATGCCCCTGGATATTCCGTGATTCCTGACCCTGGGGCCATCGTAAAAGGCCAATGGGCACACGGTTGAGCTTTCTCAGTTTGTAGCTGCCCTGCACAGTTTACCCCGAGCATGGCAGCTAAGGGGAAATTACACCACCTCAGTGCAGTATCTGCGGTCTGAAGAAATGTCCAGCAAAACAGGACAAGCATCCATGACCTTCCCCACTCTGTAGGGATAAGGGTCACCATATCTTCTCTGCTCCCTCACACTCACTGTATATCTGTT
>NW_025214312.1:3181-9113 GCF_004010195.1 Chiloscyllium plagiosum | reverse complement strand
ATCAATAACCTTCCCCACTCTGTCAGGATAAGGGTCACCATACTATCTCTGCTCCTTCACACTCACTGTATATCTGTTATAGCACCGACCCCCGAACAAGGCTCATGCTCCACCACTCTCACTACTGCATGCAGCACCTTCCCTCTCTTCCTCTCCTGCCTTTCTAATCCCCCCCCCCCACGTCGTTATAGAATATTCTGGAGAATGCCAATTATGGAATGTTCCAAATAATATTCCAACTTATTCCCAATTCAGGATAACGGCTGTGCCCCAGTGGGTAACATGTAAGAGAATAGAGTAGAGATGTACGTTTTTCAAATCACACACAATTAAAATCCATCATGAGACCATTCAGTACTTCAAATATGCTCCAACATTCAATCCGTTCGGGGGCGATCAGATGGTTTTCTCAGCTCCATGTTACAGGAACTTTAAGTCAGTCAACCACCAGGTTCCTGTTACTGAGCAGATGGTTCTCAGACACTTTTCTACTCCGGGTTGCTTCTAGCACGTGTTCAGAAGGCATTTCCCATGGGGACGGACTCTCCTTACTATATATTTCATCTGCTTTATAAATTCTTGCAACAGTCAGCATGCTTTCCACAGACCAATCAAAAACATGCACTTATTTTATGGTTTTGAAAGGTTTGTGAAGGTTTGTAGCTGAGGTTGATGTTTAGGGTGTAGGTTTGCTCGCTGAGCTGTAGGTTTGATATGCAGACGTTTCATTACCTGGCTCGGTAACATCATCAGTGGCGACCTCCAAGTGAAGTGAAGCTGTTGTCTCCTGCTTTCTATTTATGTATTTCTCCTGGATGGGGTTCCTGGGGTTTGTGATGATGTCATTTCTGTTCGTTTTCTGATGGGTTGATAGATGGTATCTAGATCTATGTGCTTGTTTATAGCGTTGTGGTTGGAGTGCCAGGCCTCGAGGAATTCTCTGGCATGTCTTTGCTTAGCCTGTCCCAGGATAAATGTGTTGTCCCTATCGAAATGGTGTTCTTCATCCATGTGTAGGGCTGCGAGGGAGAGAGGGTCGTGTCTTTTTGTGGCTAGCTGGTGTTCGTGTCTCCTTGTGGCTACCTTTCTTCCTGTTTGTCCTTCGTAGTGTTTGTGGCAGTCTTTGCATGGAATTTTGTAGATGACATTGGTTTTGTCCATGGGTTGTACTGGGTCTTCTAAGTCTGTTAGTTTTTGTTTGAGCGTGTTGGTTGGTTTGTGTGTGCTACTAGGAATCTGAGGGGTCTTAGTAGTCTGGCTGTCATTTCTGAAACTTCTTTGATGTATGGCTAGGTGGTTAGGGTTTCTGGCTGTTATGGTTATTGATATCCAATCACAATTAGTCATTCTGGTTATTTCATTTGTCTCACCTTATTGTATTCAGCCAAAGACAAATTCCAAACACTTATCTCATTATAAAATACAATTTCTAGCAGAGAACATTTTTATCTCAAATATACCCTTTTCCTTGTCATTAAAATTTTTCTAACACAACACTTTGTCTGTGTGTAACAGTTACACAGTCTCCCATTCAGTTGGCTGGATAGTTGGTTTGTGATGTCGAGGGAGGCCAGCAGCGCAGGTTCAATTCCCCACACTGACTGAGGTTACAATGAAGGGGATGGTCTCTCAACCTCACCCCATCACCCGTGTGGGGAGCATCAACATAAACCACCATGAGTGGCCTCTCTAATGAGAGTTATTTGGGACTCTAATCTATCAATGTTAGCATTTTAATTTTTTAACAATTTTTTATTGAAAAATATATATTTATTATTATATTAAACCAATAACAAAACAACTCTAATAACTGAACACAATTACACCCATGTGCATGTATATAAAAATAAGTTAAAGTCTCTAAACAGACAGAAGAAAAACAAAAATAAACAATAAATAATAAATAAATAATACAGCTCAGCATAACAAAGTGATAGCTCTCGTTCTTCGAGAGCATTAACTGATAAACATGCATACGTTCGTAATTCATAATATGTGATTCATTAGACAATATCGTCATAGCTATATAAAAGCCCTTTTTAGAGTGGCAGATAAGCCTGTATCGCAGTAATCCAAAAAGGGTTGCCATATCTTATATAAATCTCTGCTTCTGTGCACCATACTGGTGAGAAATTCCAAAGGGATATTCTCCATGACGAGCTTACAACCACCCATCAGACCAGGAGGTTTTTCAGACATCCAACACAACAGAACATTCTCCCTCGCACAGGAAGTATGGGGGAGATATTAAACGAGTATTGTGCATCAGTATTTACTGTGGAAGAGGATATAGAAGATATAAAATGTAGGGAAATAGATGGTGATACCTTACAAAATGTCCATATTACAGAGGATGAAGTGCTGGATGTCTTGAAACGGGTTAAGGTGGATAAATGAGGTAAAAACAATGACTGCAGATGCTGGAAACCAGATTCTGGATCAGTGATGCTGGAAGAGCACAGCAATTCAGATAGCATCCGAGGAGCTTCGAAATCGACGTTTCGGGCAAAAGCCCTTCATCAGGAATAAAGGGCTTTTGCCTGAAAGGTCGAATTCGAAGCTCCTCGGATGCTGTCTTAATTGCTGTGCTCTTCCAGCACCACTGATCCAGAAAGGTGGATAAATCCCCAGTACCTGATCAGGTGTACCCTCCAGCTCTGTGGGAAGCTAGAGAAGTGATTGCTGGGCCTCTTGTTGAGATATTTGCAATATGGATAGTCACAGGTGAGGTGCCGGAAGACTGGAGGTTGGCTAACGTTGTGCCATTGTTTAAGAAGGGTGTTAAGGACAAGCCAGGGAACTATAGACCAGTGAGCCTAACGTTGGTAGTGGGCAAGTTTTTGGAGAGAATCTTGAGGTACAGGATGTGCATATATTTGGGTAGGCAAGGACTGATTAGGGATAGTCAACATGGATTTGTGCATGAGATATCATGTCTCACAAACTTGATTGAGTTTTTTGAGTAAGTAACAAAGAGGATTGATGAGGGCAGAGGGGTAGATGTGATCTATATGGACTTCAGCAAGGGTTTTGATAAGGTTCCCCATGGTTAGATCTCATGGAATACAGGGAGAACTAGCCATTTGGATACAGAACTGGCTCAAAGGTAGAAGACAGAGGGTGATGGTTGAGGATTGTTTTTCAGACTGGAGGCCTGTGACCAGTGCAGTACCACCAGGATCGGTGCTGGATTCATTACTTTTTTGTCATTGACATAAATGATTTGGATGCGAGCATAAGAGGTACAGTTAGTAAGTTTGCAGATGACACCAAAATTGGAGGTGTAGTGGAGAGCGAAGATGGTCGCCTCAGATTGTCGAAATGGTCAATGGGCTGAGAGGTGGCAGATGGAGTTTAATTCAGATAAATGCAAGGTGCTGTATTTTGGGAAATAAAATCTTTGCAGGACTTATACACTTAATGGTAAGTTCGCAGGGAGTGTTGCTGAACAAAGAGACCTTGGAGTGCAGATTCATAGCTCCATGAAAGTGATGTCGCTGGTAGATGGGATCTTGAAGAAGGCTTTTTGTATGGCTTCCTTTATTGGGCAGAGTATTGAGTACAGGAGTTGGAAGATCATGTTGCGGCTGTACAGGACACTGGTTAGGCCACTGTTGGAATATTGCGTCCAATTCTGGTCTCCTTCCCATCGGAAAGATATTGTGAAACTTGAAAGTGTTCAGAACATATTTCAAGGTTGTTACCAGTGTTCGAGGATTTGAGCTATCGAGAGAGGCTGAAACGACTGGGGCTGTTTTCCCTGGAGTGTCAGAGGCTGAGGGCTGACATTATAGATGTTTACAAAATTATAAAGGGCATGGATAGGGTAAATAGGTAAAGTCTTTTCCCTGGGGTCGGGGAGTCAGAATGAGAGGGTCTAGATTTAGGGTGAGAAGGGAAAGATACAATAGAGAACTACGGAGCAACTATTTCACACATAGGGTGGTACGTGTATGGAATGAGCTGCCAGTGATGTCGGGGAGGCGGATACAAGTGCAACATTTAAGAGGCATTTGGATGTGTATATGAATAAGAAGGGTTTGAAGGGTTATGGGCCAGGTGCTGGCAGGTGGTACTAGATTGGTTTGGGATAGTGGTTGGACTGAAGGGTCTGTTTCCATGCTGTACATCTCTATGATTCTATGACTTATATTAATCTCTGTTTTTTGGTGCACCATGCTGGTGAGAAAGTCCAAAGGGAGATTCTCCATGAGGAACTTACAAAGACCCAACAGACCCGCGGAGTTGTTAGACATCCAACACCACAGAATATTTTTCCTAGCACAGAAAGTAAGGATATTTTTTTTCCCCATGTGTATCTGCGTAAGATACTCTGGGCAAGCTCAGGAAAAGAGAAACCGGGTCGATTTCCAATTCGGTCCCCAAGACCCACTCTACCACACCTAACACAGTGCTCCAATATGTACAAAGCCTGCAGCAGGACCACATGAAATGAATAAGAGTGCCTGTAGTCATTCTGCATTTAAGACATGCTGTAGGATAGTCCCACTTTGAAGGTTGAGAGAAAATCTTGGGTCAGATAGAACCTATGAAGAATTTTCAACTGCATGGAATGGATCCTATTATAGATCAAAATCCTTTTAGCATTTTCACAAATATCTTCCCATGTCTCCGAAAAAATCTAAACCCCCAACTTCCTCGCACAGACGTCACGAAGCTGCACAGTCTTGTCTGAGGGGACACTCACCAACAAATGACACAGGGAACTGACAGAGAGGGTATTCTTTACAATAATCACCTGCTTCTCTGTATCGGTTCCATAAGTGTCTGTTAAAATTGTGTTTTTTAAGCAAATCTCTAATCTGGAACAAAAGCAGAAGAGGTCTCTATTAGATAGTACATACTTATGAGTTATTTGATAAAATTATATCATTGTTTCTCCCTCAAGTAACACATGGTGGCTCAGTGATTTGCACTGCTGACTCACTCCACCAGTGTTACGGGTTTGGTTCCAGCCCTGGGTGACTGGCTGTGTGGACTTAACATATTCTTAACTGTGTCTGTGTGGGCTTCCTCCTCCAGTCCAAAGATGTGCATGTTAGATGAATTGGCCATTGATAAATCATTCATAGTGTTCAGGGATGTGCATATTTGGACATTCGTCAGGGTAAATATAAAATGGTAGGGGAATGGGCCTGGGTGGGTTATTCTTCAGAGGGTCGAAGTGGACTTGCTGGGCCCAAGGGCTTGTATCCACACTGTAGGGATTCTGATAATTCTAAATCACCCAAGCAAGGCACACTCCTGGCTGCCCATAGATTAAATCTGGAATCCATTATCCCCGGTTGACAGCCCGGTGTATCAATTATAGGGGTAAGAAACATGAAGGCTGTATTGCCCTCGATCTGACGCATTGTCCTTCAAGTTTTAACAGTATTGATAATAATTAGTTTATGACAATACTTCATAAATGTCATTTTATCTAAGAAAAACAGACCAATAAGGGTTCACTTTGTCATTTTGATGCCGAGTCCTCAGCCGCCCAGGCACTCACATACGATGAAAAGAGCTTATTGGTTGCTTTTAATCTGGGAGATCTACCACCCACAATTTGTGGGGCAGTAGCAATTTTGTTAGCTTGATATAGAATCGCTTATGGGGCCAAATAAAAGAGCTAAACCAGCCATTATGTTTCCGAAATATCTGTCTGGGAAACATCAAAGGAAGCATTTACACAGGGTATAGCAAATGAGGAAGGACATTCATTTTAATAACAGCTATCCGACCTAGCTAGGATATTGAAATGCCTCCCATCTTTGAAGGTCTTGTTTAATTTTGTCAAACAAATGGGCATAGTTCACGTTAAATAAATGATCAAAGACAGATGTAATGAATATACTGAAATAGGGAAACCACCCCCCGTGACCATTTAAAAGGAATCCTGGATTTGGCCTCAGTATCAGGTATTTCC
>NW_025214312.1:0-2579 GCF_004010195.1 Chiloscyllium plagiosum | reverse complement strand
CTGAAAAATGAAAAATGACTCCATCTTAATCCATCTATCCTCAAAATGTTCAGTCTGAAATAATTCGGAGAAAAATCTCGGACAGGAGGCATTAATATTTTGGAAATTGAAGATAAGGATCCCAGTACCTTCCCTAATTGAGGTAATGGCTTGAGAGGGGCGCTCGTTTTCCTGGCAAAATAGACTAAATACCTGTCTGGCTTATCACCATGTTCAGACAGCCTTTGTTTTGCGAAAGTAAGTTTCTTCTTGGCTGTCTTTGTCAGCGTGGAATTCATTGTCGACCGAAGCATTGTGATCCTCTGCAGGTTAGCCACTGAGGGTCAATCACAGTATGCAATCTCGGCTGCTCTCGGCTGTGCCTCAAACCAGCGTTCCTGCTCCCCCTTCTGCTGCATCCTAAGGAATAATTATTGCCTTGGCATAAACCTTAGCAATTTCTCATAGAGTGGATGAGTTACTGGTTGAATCTGAATTAATGGATGAGAAAGATCTGAAATCATTGCAGTGGGCGGCTCGGTGGCACAGTGGCACTGCTGCTTCATACTGCTAGAAACCCGGGTTCAATTCCCGCCAGAGTTGACTGACTGTGCGGAGTTTACACATTCTCCCCGTGTCTGCGTGGGTTTCCTCCAGGTGCTCCGGTTTCCTCCCACAGTCCAAAAATGTGCAGGTAAGGTGAATTGGCCATGCTAAATTGCCCTTAGTGTTAGGTGAAGGGGTAAGTGTCGGGAAATGGGTCTGGGTGGGTTGCGCTTCGGCGGGTCAGTGTGGACTTGTTGGGCCAAATGGCATGTTTCTACACTGTAAGTAATCTAATCTAAATACTCAATGAACTAACTAGTCTTGACAATAAAGGGATATATTCGCCAATGTATCCAAACTGCATTATTGCTCTTAATCAATAATTATACTGCTGCATGGTCAGAAATGGTAATATTCCCAATTGTATAGGAGCCACCAAATCTAAGATTGTTGCAGGGATGGGGAAGATATCAACCCTCGTGTGGCATTTCTGCGGGTTAAAGAAGAAAATAAAATCTCAACTTGTGATGTGGATCTGCCTCCAGACATCCAGCTCTAGTTCTGCACACAAATCCACTAATTGCTTAAATTATAACGAGGGTATTGGAGCACCTTTGGACATTCTGTCCACGGTGGGGTCCATAAGACAGTTGAAATCATCTACAATTATGTGCCACGATACAAGATATCTGAGTTTGGAAAATGTATCTTCGAGGATATTAAGAGGGTGCGCTGGGAGGGTCAATAAACATTCAACATACTGTATTATTTACCATAGTTCAAGGCTTTGGGGATCATGAGCCTCCCGTGAGAGTCAAATACGAACTAATTGGTTAAATGGAAGATTCTTGTTATCCATTATGGCTTCTCCCCTACTCGTAGTATTGAAAGAGGAGAAATAGACCCGATCAAACCCGACTTGCTGTAATGTCAAAAGTTCCTTGTCATTAAAGTGCATCTCCTGCAATAGGACCACATCCACCCTCTCTTTTTACGACTAGAAAGTACATTTTTCCACTTCTCTGGCCAATGGCTCCCCTTAATGCTCCAGGTAGACCATTTAAGCACATAATTACCCAGAACACACTGTCACAACATTTGAACTCGAGAGAGGAAGAACTCGAATTACTGATCATTAATAAACAAAGTCTCATAAACCTTAAAAACTACACAAACTAAGACTACTGCAACTGCCAACTCTCAAAATTTTCCAAAACTAAGCATTTTAAATAAATGGCTTGGATAGAGTGGGTTAGGGAACCACTTTGCCCGTGCTGTGATGCAGAGCCCAACAAAGCAGGCCTTCCAGATCGCCACCATCTTGGATTTCCCCTTAACATTTTATCGATATTATCATTTCATTTTGCACTATATTCCTGGATGTTCTGGAGCAGTGTGATTTTATACCACTGTCAGCATTTTCCCAACACTGCACATTCCTGCCATTTCCCAATAATCCTTGACTCCGTTATTATTTATGAACCTTCTGTCCATGCCTCAAACATATTCAATATCTCTGCCTCCAATGATCTGCGGGGAAGAGAGTTCCAAATACTCTCACCACTGAGAAAACAAAAATTAACTTCATCTGAGCGAGAGATTATTTTTGTCTCCTTACCTGAGAAAGGATATAATTAAATTGGAAGCAGTTCGGAGATGTTTCACTTAATGTATTCCAGGAATGATGGTCTTATATTATGAAGGCTTTAACAAGTTACTCTTGGAATGAGAGGTGATCTTATTGAAACATACAAAACCTCGTGGAAAGTGGATCAGATAGATACTCACTGGGTGTTTGCATAATCCAAACTTCTTGTTGTTTTTATAGAATCTCTACAGTGTGGAAGCAGGACATTCCGTCCATCAAGTCCACACTGACCCTCGGAACAGTATCTCCTCCTGTACCTGCCCCGCTACACTATCCATGTCACCCTGCATTTCCCATGAGTAAACTATCCAACCGACACATCTCTGGGCACTAGCAATTTAGCATGAGCAATCCGCTCTCAGCTGCATATCTTTGGGAGGAAACTGGAACACTGGGAGGAAACCCA
>NW_025214311.1:28523-41453 GCF_004010195.1 Chiloscyllium plagiosum | reverse complement strand
ACACAGCAGTGAACACTGTGCTCCAGTGCAGATACACACACACAGCAGTGAACACTGTGCCCCCGTGCAGATACACACACACATGCAGCAGTGAACACTGTGACCCAGTGCAGATACACACACACATCAGTGAACACTCTGCCCCAGTGCAGATACACACACACATCAGTGAACACTCTCCCCCAGTGCAGATACACACACACATGCAGCAGTGAACACTGTACCCCAGTGCAGATATACACACACAGCAGTGAACACTGTGACCCAGTGCAGATATACACACACGGCAGTGAACATTGTGCCCCAGTGCAGATACACACACACAGCAGTGAACACTGTGCCCCAGTGCAGATACACACACACATGCAGCAGTGAACACTGTGCCCCAGTGCAGATATACACACACGGCAGTGAACATTGTGCCCCAGTGCAGATACACAGACACAGCAGTGAACACTGAGCCCAAGTGCCGATACACACACACATGCAGCAGTGAACACTGTGCCCCAGTGCAGATACACACACACACACAGCAGTGAACACTGTGCCCCAGTGCAGATACACACACACATGCAGCAGTGAACACTGTGCCCCAGTGCAGATACACACACACAGCAGTGAACACTGTGGACCAGGGCAGATTTTGTTTAACAGTAGTTCCTATATTGATTCACAGGGAGGAACATTCTCTCCAAATCCACTTGAACAAGAGCTCTCAGGAGCTTCCATGCTAAAATCAAGTTGCTTCTTTATTTTTCCAAACCCCTGTTCGACCTTTCCTCATGAGAGAACATTCCTCTCCACTCCATATACTGGTCTAGCCCAGTCTAATCCAGTTTACCTTCGTCTGTGGGTGGCAGATTACAGGAATGATATGAAGACATTGGAAAGTGTTCAGATGTGACTTACAAGAATAATTCCAGGAATCAGTTAAGAGCATTATTTGAAGGGGGTGGGACTGTACTCCTTGGAGTGAAGGAGCTGTGAGGAGGGAGATTTAACATTGCCTCTTACAGAGGAGGTAGTTGGGATTGACTCTGCAATAGCCAGGCGTAGGGGGGAGTGCTCTTGGTTATCACTGGCAATGTGCTGCTCACGCTCACCAAGCTGACTGACCTGGGGAGGATATTCGAGTGCTCGGTGGTGTACCCAGCCGTGTCTTTCACCAGGATCAACTGGGTCAAATGTTCTGGACTCCATGATGGGTGGGTTCCTTGCTGGAGGAGTTACAGATGTTCAGCTGGAGCACCACTCACCTCCTCTATCTGGGAATCTATGTTAGTCTGGCTGAGGAGTCCTGGCTGAAGAACTGGAAGAAGCTGAGGTCAAAGTCTCTGGACAAGACTGCTCCGAGTGCTATCTTACAGGAGCCGACCTCTGGTCAAATACCAACCGGTGGCCACCGCGTGGTCATCCCGGCTGGTTCCTCTGAACCCTCCTCCTCGTTTTTCCACAAAGGTCCTGAAGATGCTGGTCCTCTTCTTCTGGGTCAAAAGGGAACACTGGGTCATGGCAGAGATTCGGAGTCTCCTATTGAGGAGGGTGGTCAATTGCTGATGTGCCTCCACACCCAGGTGTTAACTTTCTGCCTTCAGACCCTGCAGCGATACCTTTATATTTAGCGTCCTTGCAGATGCTGTGCCCTGAGGATGTGTTTCTACCACTGGAACTTGCTGCATGGCAAGGCCTGGGGCTGGGTGCTGGGGAGAATGGCCTGTGCTGGGTGCTGGGTAGATTGGCCTGGGCTGGGTGCTGGGTAGATTGGCCTGGGGCTGAGGGCTGAGTAGATTGGCCTGGGGCTGGGGGCTGGGGAGAATGGCCTGGGCTGGGGAGAATGACCTAGGGCTGGGGAGAATGGCCTGGGCTGGGGAGAATGACCTAGGGTTGGGGGCTGGGGAGAATGGCCTGGGCTGGGAGAATGACCCTAGGGCTGGGGAGAATGGCCTGGGCTGGGGAGAATGACCTAGGGCTGGGGAGAATGGCCTGGGCTGGGGAGAATGACCTAGGGCTGGGGAGAATGGCCTGGGCTGGGGAGAATGACCTAGGGCTGGGGAGAATGGCCTGGGCTGGGGAGAATGACCTAGGGCTGGGGAGAATGGCCTGGGCTGGGGAGAATGACCTAGGGCTGGGGAGAATGGCCTGGGCTGGGGAGAATGACCTAGGGCTGGGGAGAATGGCCTGGGCTGGGGAGAATGACCTAGGGCTGGGGAGAATGGCCTGGGCTGGGGAGAATGACCTAGGGCTGGGGAGAATGGCCTGGGCTGGGGAGAATGACCTAGGGCTGGGGAGAATGGCCTGGGCTGGGGAGAATGACCTAGGGCTGGGGAGAATGGCCTGGGCTGGGGAGAATGACCTAGGGCTGGGGAGAATGGCCTGGGCTGGGGAGAATGACCTAGGGCTGGGGAGAATGGCCTGGGCTGGGGAGAATGACCTAGGGCTGGGGAGAATGGCCTGGGCTGGGGAGAATGACCTAGGGCTGGGGAGAATGGCCTGGGCTGGGGAGAATGACCTAGGGCTGGGGAGAATGGCCTGGGCTGGGGAGAATGACCTAGGGCTGGGGAGAATGGCCTGGGCTGGGGAGAATGACCTAGGGCTGGGGAGAATGGCCTGGGCTGGGGAGAATGACCTAGGGCTGGGGAGAATGGCCTGGGCTGGGGAGAATGACCTAGGGCTGGGGAGAATGGCCTGGGCTGGGGAGAATGACCTAGGGCTGGGGAGAATGGCCTGGGCTGGGGAGAATGACCTAGGGCTGGGGAGAATGGCCTGGGCTGGGGAGAATGACCTAGGGCTGGGGAGAATGGCCTGGGCTGGGGAGAATGACCTAGGGCTGGGGAGAATGGCCTGGGCTGGGGAGAATGACCTAGGGCTGGGGAGAATGGCCTGGGCTGGGGAGAATGACCTAGGGCTGGGGAGAATGGCCTGGGCTGGGGAGAATGACCTAGGGCTGGGGAGAATGGCCTGGGCTGGGGAGAATGACCTAGGGCTGGGGAGAATGGCCTGGGCTGGGGAGAATGACCTAGGGCTGGGGAGAATGGCCTGGGCTGGGGAGAATGACCTAGGGCTGGGGAGAATGGCCTGGGCTGGGGAGAATGACCTAGGGCTGGGGAGAATGGCCTGGGCTGGGGAGAATGACCTAGGGCTGGGGAGAATGGCCTGGGCTGGGGAGAATGACCTAGGGCTGGGGAGAATGGCCTGGGCTGGGGAGAATGACCTAGGGCTGGGGAGAATGGCCTGGGCTGGGGAGAATGACCTAGGGCTGGGGAGAATGGCCTGGGCTGGGGAGAATGACCTAGGGCTGGGGAGAATGGCCTGGGCTGGGGAGAATGACCTAGGGCTGGGGAGAATGGCCTGGGCTGGGGAGAATGACCTAGGGCTGGGGAGAATGGCCTGGGCTGGGGAGAATGACCTAGGGCTGGGGAGAATGGCCTGGGCTGGGGAGAATGACCTAGGGCTGGGGAGAATGGCCTGGGCTGGGGAGAATGACCTAGGGCTGGGGAGAATGGCCTGGGCTGGGGAGAATGACCTAGGGCTGGGGAGAATGGCCTGGGCTGGGGAGAATGACCTAGGGCTGGGGAGAATGGCCTGGGCTGGGGAGAATGACCTAGGGCTGGGGAGAATGGCCTGGGCTGGGGAGAATGACCTAGGGCTGGGGAGAATGGCCTGGGCTGGGGAGAATGACCTAGGGCTGGGGAGAATGGCCTGGGCTGGGGAGAATGACCTAGGGCTGGGGAGAATGGCCTGGGCTGGGGAGAATGACCTAGGGCTGGGGAGAATGGCCTGGGCTGGGGAGAATGACCTAGGGCTGGGGAGAATGGCCTGGGCTGGGGAGAATGACCTAGGGCTGGGGAGAATGGCCTGGGCTGGGGAGAATGACCTAGGGCTGGGGAGAATGGCCTGGGCTGGGGAGAATGACCTAGGGCTGGGGAGAATGGCCTGGGCTGGGGAGAATGACCTAGGGCTGGGGAGAATGGCCTGGGCTGGGGAGAATGACCTAGGGCTGGGGAGAATGGCCTGGGCTGGGGAGAATGACCTAGGGCTGGGGAGAATGGCCTGGGCTGGGGAGAATGACCTAGGGCTGGGGAGAATGGCCTGGGCTGGGGAGAATGACCTAGGGCTGGGGAGAATGGCCTGGGCTGGGGAGAATGACCTAGGGCTGGGGAGAATGGCCTGGGCTGGGGAGAATGACCTAGGGCTGGGGAGAATGGCCTGGGCTGGGGAGAATGACCTAGGGCTGGGGAGAATGGCCTGGGCTGGGGAGAATGACCTAGGGCTGGGGAGAATGGCCTGGGCTGGGGAGAATGACCTAGGGCTGGGGAGAATGGCCTGGGCTGGGGAGAATGACCTAGGGCTGGGGAGAATGGCCTGGGCTGGGGAGAATGACCTAGGGCTGGGGAGAATGGCCTGGGCTGGGGAGAATGACCTAGGGCTGGGGAGAATGGCCTGGGCTGGGGAGAATGACCTAGGGCTGGGGAGAATGGCCTGGGCTGGGGAGAATGACCTAGGGCTGGGGAGAATGGCCTGGGCTGGGGAGAATGACCTAGGGCTGGGGAGAATGGCCTGGGCTGGGGAGAATGACCTAGGGCTGGGGAGAATGGCCTGGGCTGGGGAGAATGACCTAGGGCTGGGGAGAATGGCCTGGGCTGGGGAGAATGACCTAGGGCTGGGGAGAATGGCCTGGGCTGGGGAGAATGACCTAGGGCTGGGGAGAATGGCCTGGGCTGGGGAGAATGACCTAGGGCTGGGGAGAATGGCCTGGGCTGGGGAGAATGACCTAGGGCTGGGGAGAATGGCCTGGGCTGGGGAGAATGACCTAGGGCTGGGGAGAATGGCCTGGGCTGGGGAGAATGACCTAGGGCTGGGGAGAATGGCCTGGGCTGGGGAGAATGACCTAGGGCTGGGGAGAATGGCCTGGGCTGGGGAGAATGACCTAGGGCTGGGGAGAATGGCCTGGGCTGGGGAGAATGACCTAGGGCTGGGGAGAATGGCCTGGGCTGGGGAGAATGACCTAGGGCTGGGGAGAATGGCCTGGGCTGGGGAGAATGACCTAGGGCTGGGGAGAATGGCCTGGGCTGGGGAGAATGACCTAGGGCTGGGGAGAATGGCCTGGGCTGGGGAGAATGACCTAGGGCTGGGGAGAATGGCCTGGGCTGGGGAGAATGACCTAGGGCTGGGGAGAATGGCCTGGGCTGGGGAGAATGACCTAGGGCTGGGGAGAATGGCCTGGGCTGGGGAGAATGACCTAGGGCTGGGGAGAATGGCCTGGGCTGGGGAGAATGACCTAGGGCTGGGGAGAATGGCCTGGGCTGGGGAGAATGACCTAGGGCTGGGGAGAATGGCCTGGGCTGGGGAGAATGACCTAGGGCTGGGGAGAATGGCCTGGGCTGGGGAGAATGACCTAGGGCTGGGGAGAATGGCCTGGGCTGGGGAGAATGACCTAGGGCTGGGGAGAATGGCCTGGGCTGGGGAGAATGACCTAGGGCTGGGGAGAATGGCCTGGGCTGGGGAGAATGACCTAGGGCTGGGGAGAATGGCCTGGGCTGGGGAGAATGACCTAGGGCTGGGGAGAATGGCCTGGGCTGGGGAGAATGACCTAGGGCTGGGGAGAATGGCCTGGGCTGGGGAGAATGACCTAGGGCTGGGGAGAATGGCCTGGGCTGGGGAGAATGACCTAGGGCTGGGGAGAATGGCCTGGGCTGGGGAGAATGACCTAGGGCTGGGGAGAATGGCCTGGGCTGGGGAGAATGACCTAGGGCTGGGGAGAATGGCCTGGGCTGGGGAGAATGACCTAGGGCTGGGGAGAATGGCCTGGGCTGGGGAGAATGACCTAGGGCTGGGGAGAATGGCCTGGGCTGGGGAGAATGACCTAGGGCTGGGGAGAATGGCCTGGCTGGGGAGAATGGCCTGGGGCTGGGGAGAATGGCCTGGGGCTGGGGAGAATGGCCTGGGGCTGGGGAGAATGGCCTGGGGCTGGGGAGAATGGCCTGGGGCTGGGGAGAATGGCCTGGGGCTGGGGAGAATGGCCTGGGGCTGGGGAGAATGGCCTGGGGCTGGGGAGAATGGCCTGGGGCTGGGGAGAATGGCCTGGGGCTGGGGAGAATGGCCTGGGGCTGGGGAGAATGGCCTGGGGCTGGGGAGAATGGCCTGGGGCTGGGGAGAATGGCCTGGGGCTGGGGAGAATGGCCTGGGGCTGGGGAGAATGGCCTGGGGCTGGGGAGAATGGCCTGGGGCTGGGGAGAATGGCCTGGGGCTGGGGAGAATGGCCTGGGGCTGGGGAGAATGGCCTGGGGCTGGGGAGAATGGCCTGGGGCTGGGGAGAATGGCCTGGGGCTGGGGAGAATGGCCTGGGGCTGGGGTCTGGGAAGAATGGCCTGGGGCTGGGGCTGGGGAGAATGGCCTGGGGCTGGGTGGCAGAGGGGGCCTGGGCTGGATGTTGCTGCAGGAACTGTTAAACAGGTCAGCAGTGGACATCCAGCTTGTGGCCAATGCAATCTGTTGCATGAAAATGGTGGTGCTCGAACCCAATGTCATGTAGTTGGAGGATCCTGCCATTCACTGAGTACTCCCTTGTCCTGTTCCTTATTCCAAAGTGCAACATCTCACAATTTTCAGGGTTAAATTCTATCTGCTATTGATCTGCACCTCTAGCTAACTCCACAACATCTTCCTGGAACTGGACACCTTTCTCCTCACTGTCAACCACCTGACCAATCTTCATGTCATCTATAAACTGACTTCTCATCCCAACTCATCTTCGTCTATATTGATTACATTTATATCACAAACAATAAGGAATCCAGAATTGACCTTGTGGTGTTCATTGGATACTGGCCTTCTATGTCCATCCTCAGACTCCTGCAACTAAGCCAATTTTGGATCCATCTTGTCTAGTTACCTATGTGCTTTTACTTTATTAGTCTCCCATATAAACTATATCAGCTGCACGACCCTCATCAATACACTTGATCGCCTCCTCTGACTACACTAATTCCATTTTCAAGCTTTGGTTACACAAATGAAAATCGAAATACTGCTTCAATGTTATGGGACATTCTGACTCAACCTCTCTTTTAGGCATGACTTGGGGGAGCCGGTGTTGGACTGGGGTGGACACAGTTCAAAATCAGGCAGGCAAAAGTGAGGACTGCAGATGCTGGAAACCAGAGTCAAGATCAGAGTGGTGCTGGAAAAGCACAGCAGGTCAGGCAGCATCCGAGGAGCAGGAAAATCAACATTTTGGGCAAAAACCCTTCATCAGGAATAGAGGCAGGAAGCCTCCAGGGTAGAGAGATAAATGGGGGTGGGGAGGAGGTAGCAAAGAGCACCTTCAGGGCAGAGGGGTTGCAGTGAGAGAGAGACTCTCTGAGATTCTTGTGGAGAGAGGAGAACTTGTTCAAGGTGGGCATCCTTGCAAGAGGATTCGCACTCAGGTTAAAATCAACTAGGCAAATAATCACACAACACCAGGCTATAGTCCAACAGGTTTAGGTGGAAGCACTAGCTCTCAGAGTGCTGCCTCTTCATCACCTGATGAAGAGGCAGCACTGCCTTTAGGCAGTGAGCTCCAGACGCCAATCACCTCTGGGGGAAAAGAAAATTCTCTTCAACCCTCCTCTTACCTCTTGCATTAAATTTATCTTCCCTGATTATTGACCCAGCCTCTCCCATCTTCCCTCCTAGCTCAGGCAGCAGGGAAATCTCCTCTGCCCTCCTTCCAAGGTAATGACATCCTTCCTATAATGTAGTGATCAGAACTGCATGCAGTACCCCAGTTAGATTAGATTACTTACAGTGTAGAAACAGGCCCTTCGGCCCAACAAGTCCACACCAACCCTCCGAAGAGCAACCCACCCAACTCATTCCCCTACATTTACCCTGTCACCTAACACTACGGGCAATCCACGCAGACATGGGGAGAATGTGCAAACTCCACACAGACAGTTGCCTGAGGCGGGAATTGAACCCGGATCTCTGGCGCTGTGAGACAGCAGTGCTAACCACTGTGCCACCGTGCCGCCCACCAGTTGTGGCCTAAGCAATGTTTTATACAGTTCCAGCATAATCTCTCTGCTTTTGTTGTCTAAGCCTCGGCTAACAAAGGGAAGTATCCCAAATATCACTTAAACACTACTCTGCTACATTCAGGGATCTGTGGATAGACACACCAATATCCCTTTAATGTTCAGTACCTTCTAGGGTGCCACCATTCATTGTGTAAACCCTTGCCTTGATAGCCCTCCCCAAGTTCATTACCTCACACTTTTCTGGGTTGAATTCCATTTGCCATTGTTCTATACAACTGACCAGCCCACTGAGACCCTCCTGCAGATTATGGCTTTCCTCATTAATATTTTTCACACAACCAATTTTCATGTCACCTGCAAAATCTTAATCTAAGCTCTTACATTTAAGTCCAAATTATTAACATACACCACAAACAGCAAGGGCCCCAGAACCAAGCTCTGAAGAAGCCCACTAGAAACCTGCTTCCATTCTCAGAAGCATCCCATCACCATCACCTCTGCTTCCTCCCTCTCAGCAAATACTGGATTCAATATGCTTCCTTGCCTTGGATTCCATCCGCTCATACTTTCCTGACCAGTCTGCTGTGTAGAAGCTTATCAAAAGCCTTGATAAAATCTATATAGACCATATCAAATATATTATCCTCATTCACACTCCTGGTTACGTCTTCAAAACATTTGATCAAATCTGTCACACACAACTATCCCTGATATATCCATTTCACTCCAAATACAGATACATTCTGTCCTTCTCGTATGTTGAGAGAGCATTTGAGTACAGGACCAGGATTCTCTTACCAAACTGTACAGGGCCTTGGTGAGAACACACTTAGAGTATGTGGACACTTATGGTCCCTTATCTGAAGAGGAATATTCTAGCCATACAGAGAGTGCAACAAAAGCTTATCAGACTGATTTCTGAAATGGCTGGACTGTTGGAGAGGCTGGATAGCATCACTGGAGCATAGGGGGTTGATGGGTGACCTTATTGAAGCCTATAAAATCACGAGGGCCATATATAAGGGGAATAGCAAAGGTCTTTCCCCAGGGTAGAGTAAAGGTTTAATGGGATAGGGGTCAAATGCAGGAAGTGGGACTATTTTAGTTTGGAAAACTTGGTTTGGCATGGAGGAGTTGTTTCCGTGCTGTCTGACTCTATGTATGAAGAGAGTGTGGATTGGTCAGGATGATATTTTCCGAGGTTTAGAAAAATAGTAGGGGGGGGGGGGGGGGGGTGTCTCGTAGAAACCTATAAAATTCGAACAGGATTAGACAGGATGTTCCTGGTGACTCGGGAGTCCAGAATCAGGAGTCAGTCTCAGGATACATTTAGGGTTGAGATGAGGAGAAACGTCCTCACCCAGAGTGTAGGAACCTGTGAAATTCTTTGCCACAGAGATTGGTTGAGGTCAAAACAATTGAATATTTTCAGGAGGAGTTAGTTAGGGTTAAAGGGATCAAAAGCAATGGGGAGGCTGTTGGAACAGGGGACAAGGGACTCAGTTGCCATGCTCATATTGAATTGCAGAGCAGGCTCGAAGGGGTGAATGGCCAAATTATGCTCTTAATTTCCATGTATCTATTTTTCTATAAAGATTACTGGCAGGGCCCCGATAACTCCTCCCTTACCATTTTCAACAGCCTGCAACACATCTCATTTGGGCTAGAGATTTATCCACTTTTAAAGCTGCAAAATCCTCTCATGACCTCTATCTTTATTTTAATTTTTTTCTAATATTCAACACAAAGCTTCAACACAAACTTTAGAAGGTTCATATCTTGCGTACACTAAGAATTTACTTAGATATTTCAATAACAGTGAGGACACGAGAAGCCAGCAATCACCAAAAAAGAATGTGAATAACAGATCCTGAGACACCTCCTGTCAAAGAAAAAGTGCAAAAAGCCCTAAATAATGACTAGAAAAAAATAATCTCTCCTTGGATTTACCTTGCTGGTTCTGATACAAGCATCAGTTCAAGTGGTAACCAAAGGTTAGATTAGAAACTACTGAACAGATGTAGTAATGGACAGTACATAATTTATCATAATTTTACAGAAATTTTAACTCAATCCATGGATACAAAAATAATAACGAGAAATTTCACTCACTTACAGAAAGAGAGAAATAGGCCATGGATCGGCCATGCAAAAATGCCCATAGTGTACAGGGATGTGCAAACTAGGCGGGTTAGCCATGGGAAATACAGGGTTACAGGGATAGGGTGGGTGGCAGGTCTGGGTGGGATGTTTTTCGGAGGGTCAATGTGGACTCAATGGGCTGAATGACCTGTTTCCACACTGTAGGGATTCTATGATTCTTCTATTATGTGTGCTGTGTCCATCACAACCCATTCTGCAGTCAAATAGAAATGACTCGTGGTGAGATTATTACTGGTCATTGGAAAGCACACCTCCATAACTCACCAAGAGAGCTTACTGATTTCTTATCAAGTTGCTTGTTATTGGCTTTCACAAACGAGTTTTTCTGAACCTTTGGATTCCTCTTTGCTTGAATTGAAGAGTTCTGTGACTGCCTGCGTATGGACAGGGAGGGCTTGCTGTGTACCGATTGCTGATGAGGAAACAGCATTAGTGATCAGATCGAAAAAGCCAAAACCCAAGGGATTTCATTCTAATTTAATGGATATCATACAAGCAAATAATTTAACTCTAGAAACCCATTCCAATACATTGCAGATATCCCCAAAGTGTTCCTTCCTGTAAAAGAAAGGCAAGCTGATAAATTGAATAGATATGGATGAGGAAGTTACCAGAGATTGGTGATGACAATATTTTTCTAAAATTCCCAAGTGACCGTTCAATACCTGCGGATTGATAGCTCTTCCAGAGTCTGCTCTACATCTTCAGAGGAGAATGACCAATGCACTTCATGCCCTTGAGAGAAATAGGCCATGGATCGGCCATGCAAAAATGCCCATAGTGTACAGGGATGTGCAAACTAGGCGGGTTAGCCATGGGAAATACAGGGTTACAGGGATAGGGTGGGTGGCAGGGTGGCAATTTAACAAGGCCCAGAGCCATTGCCAACCCCTCCACTTCCTCTGTCACTTGACCGTTCATCCCATACCTTGTGCAGAATGAGCTGATGTTTCCTTCAATTAAACATTAGGAAAACTGCAGCCATTGATTTTGGCTTCCATCACAAGTTCTGTTCCCTGGTCTGCAGGTCCGTCCCTCTTTTTGATCACTGCCTCAGACTGAACTGGGATTTAGGTAACCGCACTGTTCTACTGGAGTCTCAGCTCAGCTTCTCAAATACTATCCGACCTGTTACTAAGCCTGGCCACCTAGTCCTTCCAAAGCAGAGCATGACAGGAAATGCTACATCACCTAGTTCACCTTCTCCCATTCAGATGGGTGTTATTGCTGCTGTGAACTAATCACTCCAATCTATCTTTATCAATCAATGATCAATCCAAGGTGAGGAACGTGCCCTAAACAAGTGATGGCAAGCACTGAAAACCAAAAGCTCCAAGACGAGCTCTTCTTCCTGGGCACATATACTCACACATGCCAGATCTGAACTTACTCATCTACCATGTTCCAAACCAGATTTTCTGCAAGAGATATATTTTTGTTTTGCATTTGGTTGAATAAATACTAACTATTTCCAACATGCAAGGTTTGTAGCTCAGGTTGAGGTTTAGGGTGTAGTTTTGCTCGCTGAGCTGTAGGTTTGATATCCAGACGTTTCATTACCTGGCGAGGTAACATCATCAGTGGTGACCTCCAAGTGAAGCGAAGCTGTTGCCTCCTGCTTTCTATTTATATCTTTCTCCTGGATGGGGTTCCTAGGGTTTGTGATGATGTCATTTCCTGTTTGTTTTCTGAGGGGTTGATAGATGGCATCTAGATCTATGTGTTTGTTTATGGTGTGGTGGTTGGAGTGCCAGGCCTCTAGGAATTCTCTGGCATGTCTTTGCTTAGCCTGTCCCTGGATAGATGTGTTGTCCCAGTCTAATTGGTGGTTTCTTTCATCCGTGTGTCGGGCTACGAGGGAGAGAGGGTCGTGTTTTTTGTGGCTAGCTGGTGTTCGTGTATCCTGGTGACTAACTTTCTTCCTGTTTGTCCTACGTAGTGTTTGTGGCAGTCCTTGCATGGAATTTTGTAGATGACGTTGGTTTTGTCCATGGATTGCTCTTCTTGAATACATTGTATAGGTGGTTCTCCTCTGTTTTCCGAAGTTCGTCTGTGCTGCAGTGTGTGGTGGCTCGTTAGAATAGTGTTCTGATACAACTTTGTTTGTGTGTGTTGGGATGGTTGCTGGTGTAGGTAAGTATTTGGTCAGTGTTTGTCGGTTTTCTGTATACGCAGGTTTGTAGTTCTCCGTTGTCCTTTCTTTTGACCGTGACGTCCAGGAATGCGAGTTTGTTGTCGGTTTCTTCCTCCTTGGTGAACTTTATGCCTGTGAGGGTGTTGTTGATGATGTTAAATGTCTCTTCTATCTTGTTTCGTTTTAAGACCATAAGACATAGGAGTGGAAGTAAGGCCAGTCGGCCCATCGAGTCCACTCCGCCATTCAATCATGGCTGATGGGCATTTCAAGGAGAAAGTGAGGACTGCAGATGCTGGAGATCAGAGCTGAAAATGTGTTGCTGGAAAAGCGCAGCAGGTCTGGCAGCATCCAAGGAACAGGAGAATCGACGTTTCGGGCATAAGCCCTTCTTCAGGAATCCTGATTCCTGACGAAGGGCTTATGCTCGAAATGTTGATTCTCCTGTTCCTTGGATGCTGCCTGACCTGCTGTGCTTTTCCAGCAACACATTTTCAGCTCTGATGGGCATTTCAACTCCACTTACCCGCATTCTCCCCGTAGCCCTTAATTCCTTGTGACATCAAGAATTTATCAATTTCTGCCTTGAAGATATTTAGTGTCCCGGCCTCC
>NW_025214311.1:24440-28064 GCF_004010195.1 Chiloscyllium plagiosum | reverse complement strand
TCCAAACTGTCTAGATCCTTCTGCAGCCTCCCCACTTCCTCAGTACTACCTGCCTGTCCACCTAACTTTGTATCATCGGCAAACTTCACTAGTCCCTTCATCCAGATCATTAATATATAACGTGAACAACTGCAGCCCCAACACTGAACCCTGCGGGACACCGCTTGTCACCAGCTGCCATTCCGAAAAAGAACCTTTTATCCCAACTCTCTGTCTTCTGACAGACAGCCAATCCTCAATCCATACCAGTAGCTCACCTCGAACACCACGGGCCCTCACCTTGCTCAGCAGCCTCCCGTGTGGCACCTTATCAAAGGCCTTTTGGATGTCTAGGTAGACCACATCCACTGGGTTTCCCTGATCTAACCTACTTGTCACCTCTTCAAAGATGTGCAGGTCAGGTGAATTGGCCATGCTAAATTGCCTGTAGTGTTAGGTAAGGGGTAAATGTAGGGGTATGGGTGGGTTGCACTTCGGCGGGTCAGTGTGGACTTGTTGGGCTGAAGGGCCTGTTTCCACACTGTAATGTAATCTAATCTAAAAAAATTCCAACAAGTTTGTCAGGCACGACCTCCCCTTACTAAATCCATGTTGATTTGTTCTAATCCGACCCTGGTCTTCCAAGAATTTAGAAACCTCATCCTTAATGATGGGTTCTAGAATTTTACCAACAACCGAGGTTAGACTACGTTGTGATGGCCAAAGAACTACACGCAAGACTGAAATACCTAGTAGAAGAGTCACAGCACTCCATCCGCTCCACCCAGGAATTCCTAAAAATCATCAAAAACACCAAAATAGAGGAAGATGAAACAATGATCTCATTCGACGTAACAGCACTATTCACCTCCATCAACATCGACCTGGCAAAGGAAACACTTACCACACTTTTAGAAGAGACCATCACACACACCCCAACCACTATCAATCACATTACCAACAAAAACAGCATGAAGCTAGTGGACCTGTGCCTCACCACCCACTTCACCTTCAACAACATAATCTACAAACAAACCAATGGCACACCCGTGGGATCTCCGCTATCAGGATTCATAGCAGAAGCAGTAATGCAAAGACTAGAACAAACAGCCCTGCCAACCATCAAACCAAAAATCTGAGTTCGCTACGTAGATGACACCTTTGTCATCACAAAACGAAACAAGATAGAAGAGACATTTAACATCATCAACAACACCCTCACAGGCATAAAGTTCACCAAGGAGGAAGAAACCAACAACAAACTCGCATTCCTATATGTCACAGTCGAAAGAAAGGACAATGGAGAACTACAAACCTGCGTATACAGAAAACCGACAAACACTGACCAAATACTTAACCACACCAGCAACCATCCCAACACACACAAACAAAGCTGTATCAGAACACTATTCCAACGAGCCAACACACACTGCAGCACAGACGAACTTCAGAAAACAGAGGAGAACCACCTATACAACGTATTCAAGAAGAACGGATACTCAAAAAATACAGTCCGCAGATTCCTCAAGAACAAACCATGACAAGCAGACCAAACACAGCCAGAAACCCTAACCACCTTACCATACATCAAAGAAGTTTCAGAAATGACAGCCAGACTACTAAGACCCCTCGGAATCCTAGTAGCACACAAACTCACCAACACTCTCAAACAAAAACTAACAAACTTAAAAGACCCAGTACAACCCATGGACAAAACCAACGTCATCTACAAAATTCCATGCAAGGACTGCCACAAACACTACGTAGGACGAACAGGTACCAGGATACGTGAACACCAGCTAGCCACAAAAAGACATGACCCTCTCTCCCTCGTAGCCCGACACACGGATGAAAGAAACTACCAATTCGACTGGGACAACACATCTATCCTGGGGCAGGCTAAGCAAAAACATGCCAGAGAATTCCTAGAGGCCTGGCACGCCAACCACAACGCCATAAACAAGCACATAGATCTAGATGCCATCTATCAACCCTTCAGAAAATGAACAGGAAATGACATCACCACAAACCCCAGGAACCCCATCCAGGACAAACATATAAATAGAAAGCAGGAGACAACAGCTTCGCTTCACTTGGAGGTCGCCACTGATGATGTTACCAGGTAATGAAATGTCTGGATAGCAAACCTACAGCTCAGTGAGCAAACCTACACCCTATTTCCAACATCTCCCGAGGAAATCTTTCTGCTCATGGACTATTCACCAGTTGAAATATGGCTTCCAGGAATTAAATTTTTAATTTTCTCCACTGTCCTGGATTATCCAATCTCTGTCCCTGCCTCCCTAAATACTGTTAAAGTCTCATATCAGACTCAACCATTTAAATGCTTTCCCAGTCAGGTGACCACCTTCCATCCTCCAGACTTCCGCTGTGAGTATCCCAGATCACACTCAGTTCAAACAGAAACAGAAATTTCTGGAGAAACTCAGCAGGTCTAGCAGCATCCATGGAGAAAAAGCAGAGATAATATTTTGGGTCCAGAATTGATAGTAGCTAGGAAGAGGTGGTACATACGGTGAATACAGGGGGTGGAGTGATGTGATGGTAGAGGAGTGAGTGATAAATAGAGATTGAGTCCAAAGGGAAAGAAAGATACTAAGTCCTGAAGGTTGCAGGATTCCCAAGTGGAAAATGAGCTGCTGTTCTTCCAGCTTGCATTGAGCTTTGCGAGAGCACGAAGCAGGTCTGAGGCAGAGATGTTGGCCTGGGAACATGGTGGTGCATTGATACAGCAGGCAGCTGGAAGCTCAGGGTCACTTTTACAGACAGAACGTAGATGTTCTGCAAAGTGGTCACACAGCCTGTGTTTCATTGCCCCAACAATATCGTAGTAAGAATGAAATTGGATTCTGTACAATAGCGTGGGAATGAGGCAGGGGATGTGTATAAGAGAATGGAAATGAGATGTGGTTCTGTATAACAGAGTGGGAAGTAGATGAGGTTGTGTATAAAAAAATGGGAAGTATATGAGGATCTTTACAATAGCACGGAAATGAAATGGGGCATCTGTATAATATTGTGGGAATGGGACAGGGGGCTGAATAATAGAGTGGGCCTGAGATGGAAGTTTTTTTACAGAGTGTGAATGAGATGGGAGTTTTCTTACAGTGTGTAAATAAGGTGGGAGTTTTCTTACAGTGTGTGAATACGATGGGAGTTTTCTTACAGAGTATGAATGAGATGGGGTAATTATAACACTGGAAATGAAATGGGAGTCTGTATAACAGTGAGAAAGGGACAGTGGCCTGCATAATAGTGTGGGAATGAGACTAGGAGTCTGTATAAGAGTGAAAATGACTTGGGAGTCTGTATGACAGAGTGAGAATGAGGTGGGGGTCTGTATAACAGAGTGAGAATGAGGTGGAGGTCTGTATAACAGAATGAGAATGAGGTGGGGGTCTGTATAACATTGTGAGAATGAGATGGAGGTCTGTATAACAGATTGAGAATGAGATGGGGGTCTGTATAACAGTGAGAATGAGGTGGCGGTTTGTATAACAGATTGAGAATGAAATGGGGTTCTGTATAACAGAGAGAGAATGAGATGGGGGTCTGTATAACAGATTGAGAATGAGATTGGGGTCTGTATAAAAGATTGAGAATGAGATGGAGGTCTGTATAACA
>NW_025214311.1:19345-22176 GCF_004010195.1 Chiloscyllium plagiosum | reverse complement strand
GAGTCTGTATAACAGTGAGAATGAGATGGGGGTCTGTATAACAGATTGAGAGTGAGATTGGGATCTGTATAACAGTGAGAATGAGATGAGAGACGGTATGACAGTGAGAATGAGATGGGGGTCTGTATAACAGAGTGAGAATGCGATGGATGTCTGTATAACAGAGTGAGAATGAGATGGGGGTCTAACAGTGAGAATAAGATGGGGGACTGTATAACAGATTGAGAATGAGATGGAGCTCTGTATAACACAGTGAGAATGAGATGGCAGTATTTATGACCGTGAGAATGAGTTGGGGGTCTGTATAAGAGTGAGAATGAGATGGCGTCTGTATAATGGATTGAGAATGAGATGTGGGTCGGTACAACATAGTGAGAATGAGATGGGGGTCTGTACAACAGATTGAGAATGAGATTCGGGTCTGTATAACAGATTGAGAATGAGATGGTGGCCTCTATAACACAGTGAGAATTAGATGGGGGTCTGTATAACAGTGAGAATGAGATGGGGGGTCTGTATAATGAAGTGAGAATGAGGTGGGGTTCTGTATAACAAAGAGAATGAGATGGGGGTCTGTATAACAGTGACAATGTGATGGGGGTCAATGCAACAGTGAGAATAAGGTGGGGTTCTGTATAACAGATTGAGAATGAGATGGAGGTCTGTATAACAGATTGAGAATGAGATGGAGGTCTGTATAACAGATTGAGAATGAGATGGCATCTGTATAACGGATTGAGAATGAGATGTGGGTCGGTACAACAGATTGAGAATGAGATTCGGGTCTGTATAACAGATTAAGAATGAGATGGTGGTCTGTATAACACAGTGAGAGAATGAGATGGGGTCTATATAACAGAATGAGAATTAGATGGGGGTCTGTATAACAGTGAGAATGAGATGGGTGGTCTGTATAATGAAGTGAGAATGAGGTGGGGGTCTGTTTAACAGTGAGAAGGAGATGGGGCCTGTATAACAGATTGAGAATGAGATGGGAGTCTGTATAACAGAGTGAGAATGAGATGGGGGTCTGTATAACAGTGAGAAGGAGATGGGAGTCTGTATAACAAAGAGAATGAGATGGGGTCTGTATAACAGAGTGAGAATGAGGGGGGTCTGTATAACAGATTGAGAATGAGTTTGGGATCTGTATGACAGTGAGAATGAGATGGAGGTCTGTATAACAGATTCAGAATGAGATGGGGGTCTGTCTAACAGTGAGAATAAGATGGGGGTCTGTATAACAGATTGAGAGTGAGATTGGGATCTGTATAACAGTGAGAATGAGATGTGAGACGGTATGACAGTGAGAATGAGATGGAGGTCTGTATAACGGAGTGAGAATGTGATGGGGGTATGTATAACAGTGAGAATGAGATGGGGGTGTGTATAACAGATTGAGAGTGAGATTGGGATCTGTATAACTCAGTGAGAATGAGATGGGAATCTGTATGACAGTGAGAATGAGATAGAGATCTGTATAACAGAGTGAAAATGAAATGGGGGTCTGTATAACAGATTGAGAGTGAGATTGGGGTCTGTATAACAGTGAGAATGAGATGGGAGACGGTATGACAGTGAGAATGAGATGGAGGTCTGTATAACGGAGTGAGAATGAGGTGGGGGCCTGTATAATAGTGTGAATGAGATGGGGCCTGTATAACAGATTGAGAATGAGATGGGGGTCTGTATAACAGATTGAGAATGAGATGGGGATCTGTATAACAGAGTGAGAATGAGGTGGGGATCTGTATAACAGAGTGAGAATGAGGTGGGGGTCTGTATAACAGTGAGAATGAGATGGGGGTCTGTATAACAGAGTGAGAATGCGATGGACGTCTGTATAACAGAGTGAGAATGAGATGGGGGTCTAACAGTGAGGTAAAATGGGGGACTGTCTAACAGATTGAGAATGAGATGGAGGTCTGTATAACACAGTGAGAATGAGATGGGAGTCTGTATGACCGTGAGAATGAGTTGGGGGTCTGTATATAACAGAGTGAGAATGAGATGGCGTCTGTATAATGGATTGAGAATGAGATGTGGGTCGGTACAACATAGTGAGAATGAGATGGAGGTCTGTATAACAGAGTGAGAATGAAATGGGAGTCTGTATAACAGTGGAAATGAGATGGGGGTCTGTATAGCACAGTGAGAATGAGATGGAGGCATGTATAACTGATTGTGAATGAGACGGGGGTCTGTATAACAGAGTGAGAATGAAATGGGGGTCTGTATAACAGGTTGAGAGTGAGATTGGGATCTGTATAACAGTGAGAATGAGATGGGAGACGGTATGACAGTGAGAATGAGATGGAGGTCTGTATAACAGATCGAGAATGAGATGGGTGTCTGTATAACAGTGAGAATGAGATGGAGGTCTGTATAACAGATCGAGAATGAGATGGGTGTCTGTATAACAGATTGAGAATGTGATGGGGGTATGTATAACAGTGAGAATGAGATGGGGGTCTGTATAACAGATTGAGAATGAGATGGGAGTCTGTATGACAGTGAGAATGAGATAGGGATCTGTATAACAGAGTGAGAATGAAATGGGGGTCTGTATAACAGTGAGAATGAGATGGGAGACTGTATGACAGAGCTGATGAGATAAGGGTCTGTATAACAGAGTGAGAATGAGGTGGGCTGAAAATGTGTTGCTGGAACAGCGCAGCAGGTCAGGCAGCATCCAGGGAACAGGAGAATCGACGTTTCGGGCATAAGCCCTTCTTCAGGAATGAGGAAAGTGTGTCCAGCAGGCTAAGGTAAAAGATAGGGAGGAGGGACTTGGGGGAGGGGCGTCGGAAATGTGATAGGTGGAAAGAGGT
>NW_025214311.1:15851-18438 GCF_004010195.1 Chiloscyllium plagiosum | reverse complement strand
GATAGAAATAGAAAGGTCGAGGGAGGGGAGGGAGGAATCTGAGACTGTCCAGTTGAATTTGAGTTCGGGGTGGAAGGTGTTGGTGAAGTGGATGAACTGTTCAACTTCCTCGTGGGAGCACGAGGCGGCTCCGATACAGTCATCGATGTAGCGGATGAAAAGGTGGGGGGTGGGGCCAGTGTAGTTCGGAAGATGGATTGTTCCACATATCCTACGAAGAGGCAGGCGTAGGTGGGGCCCATGCGGGTGCCCATGGCTACTCCTTTCGTTTGGAGGAAGTGGGAGGATTGGAAAGAGAAGTTGTTCAGGGTGAGGACCAGT
This sequence comes from Chiloscyllium plagiosum, assembly GCF_004010195.1. Lineage (NCBI taxonomy): Eukaryota > Metazoa > Chordata > Chondrichthyes > Orectolobiformes > Hemiscylliidae > Chiloscyllium > Chiloscyllium plagiosum. Next base: position 18,117 of record NW_025214311.1, on the reverse strand, counting down.
TCAGTCAGTCGAAGGAGGGTGTCCAGGGACTGGATGTCCATGGTGAAGATAAGGCGTTGGGGACCGGGGAAGCGAAAATCATGGAGGAGGTGGAGGGCATGGGTGGTGTCCCGAATGTAGGTGGGGAGTTCTTGGACTAAGGGGGATAGGACCGTGTCGAGGTATGCACAGATGAGTTCAGTGGGGCAGGAGCAGGCTGAGACAATGTTCGGTGGGGCAGGAGCAATGAAATAACAGTATAACAGTGAGAATGAAATGGGGGTCTGTCTAACAGAGTGAGAATGAGATGGGGGTTTCTCTAACACTGAGAATGAGATGGGGCTCTGTATAACAGTAAGAATGAGATGGGGTCTGTGTAACAGATTGAGAATGAGATGGGGTCTGTATAACACAGTGAGAATGAGATGGGGTCTGTATAACAGTGAGAATGAAATGGGGGCCTGTCTAACAGAGTGGGAATGAGATGGGGGTCTGTATAACAGTGAGAATGAGATGGGGTCTGTATAACAGATTGACAATGAGATGTGGTCTGTATAACACAGTGAGAATGAGATGGGGGTCTGTACAACAGATTGAGAATGAGAAGGAGGTCTGTATAACAGAGTGAGAATGAGGTGGGGGTCTGTATAACAGAGAGAGAATGAGATAGGGGTCTGTATAACAGAGTGAGAATGAGGTGGGGGTCTGTATAACAGAGTGAGAATGAGATGGAGGTCTGTATAACAGATTGAGAATGAGATGGGGGTCTGTATAACAGTGAGAATGAGGTGGCGGTTTGTATAACAGATTGAGAATGAAATGGGGTTCTGTATAACAGAGAGAGAATGAGATGGGGGTCTGTATAACAGATTGAGAATGAGATTGGGGTCTGTATAAAAGATTGAGAATGAGATGGAGGTCTGTATAACAGATTGAGAATGAGATGGGGGTCTGTATAACAGAGTGAGAATGAGATGGAGGGCTGTATAACAGAGTGAGAATGAGGTGGGTGTCTGTATAACAGAGAGAGAATGAGATGGGGGTCTGTATAACAGTGTGAGAAAGAGATGGAGGTCTGTATAATAGATTGAGAATGAGATTGGTGTCTGTATAACACAGTGAGAATGAGATGGGAGTCTGTATGACAGTGAGACTGAGATGGGGGTCTGTATAACAGAGAGAGAATGAGATGGGGGTCTGTATGACAGTGAGGATGAGATAGGGGTCTCTATAACAGAGTGAGAATGAAATGGGGTTTGTATAACAGTGAGAATGAGATGGGGTCTGTATAACAGATTGACAATGAGATGTGGTCTGTATAACACAGTGAGAATGAGATGGGAGTCTGTATGACAGTGCGGATGAGATAGGGGTCTGTATAACAGAGTGAGAATGAGGTGGGTGTCTGTATAACAGTGAGAATGAGGTGGGGGTCTGTATAACAGATTGAGAATGAGATGGGAGAGGTTATGACAGTGAGAATGAGATGGAGGTCTGTATAACAGATTGAGAACGAGATGGGGGTCTGTATAACAGAGTGAGAATGAGATGGAGGGCTGTATAACAGAGTGAGAATGAGGTGGGTGTCTGTATAATAGTGAGAATGAGTTGAGGGTCTGTATAACAGATTGAGAATGAGATGCGGGTCTGTATAACAGTGAGAATGAGATGGGGGTCTGTATAACAGATTGAAAAAGAGATGGAGGTCTGTATAATAGATTGAGAATGAGATTGGTGTCTGTATAACACAGTGAGAATGAGATGGGAGTCTGTATGACAGTGAGACTGAGATGGGGGTCTGTATAACAGAGAGAGAATGAGATGGGGGACTGTTTAACAGAGTCAGAATGAGGTGGGGGTCTGTATGACAGTGAGAATGAGATGAGAGTCTGTAAAACAGTGAGAATAGAACATAGAACATAGAAGAATACAGCGCAGTACAGGCCCTTTGGCCCTCGATGTTGCGCCGATCCAGGCACACCTAACCTACACTAGCCCACTATCCTCCATATGCCTATCCAATGCCCGCTTAAATGCCCATAATGAGGAAGAGTCCACCACGGCTACTGGCAGGGCATTCCATGAACTCACGACTCGCTGAGTAAAGAACCTACCCCTAACATTTGTCCTATACCTACCCCCCCTTAATTTAAAGCTATGCCCCCTTGTAATAGCTGACTCCATACGTGGAAAAAGATTCTCACTGTCGACCCTATCTAAACCCCTAATCATCTTATACACCTCTATCAAGAGGAGATGGAGACTGTGTGAGGAGATGGAGACTGTG